>NW_009697482.1:0-18459 GCF_000703405.1 Apaloderma vittatum | reverse complement strand
GGAATGCTTCCCAGAAATGCTCTCCCAGCCTCCTGTGACTTGTGACTCAGGGATATCTTGAGTCAAAGACAATGTTTTTATGTTTAATAATGGTGGATTTTTTTCTTCATTTATGCTCTTGACTTTTTTAAAAATTAATGTAAATATTTGCAATCCTACTATGCTATGAGCCATAGTATAACTATGCACTATGCAGTCAATGAAGTGTCTCTTTTTGTTTGCTTTGGAAGTAGTACCTGCTCTGTTAATTTCATGTCCCTTCATTTTTATACTGGAAAAAAACCCAAAGAATAGCTATTTCTTCTATTTACCTTTCTTGTTCCAGTACCGATTTTATAGATCATTGTTCTATTTTCTCTCATTCAGCTCCTTCCCAGCCTCAACAGGTCTAAAAATACCCTTAAGGAAGTTGCTCCATCTCATGGGAACAGCAAAGACAGGAATGCAATGCACGTATAGATGTACATAATCAAGGATCCTGATTCCTTAAACTGAGGAAAGAAATGCTCATTAAATTAAACCTTTAATTAATAAGAAATGGGCTTCTCTATCTGCTGACCCTGACAGACTTTTATTCGCTGTCCTCCCTCCTGCTTCTTCCACCACGGCTTGCCAATGTCAACCAATGTCTTAAGCAGCTCTCCAGTTCTGTAAGTAAATAAAGAAGTCAAATGAATGATTTAATACATTTCCTTTCTTTCTCTCATTGCTCAGTCCTCAGCCGTCTTCTCTTTTGCCTTTTTGTATCTGAACGCATTTTCTTTTCCCTCATTGGTTAACTGCAAATATTTTTTGAAGATTCTGTTACAGTTGGTTGAAATGCTCACTAAAATTCAGTGTTCAGTATTTCTTTCTGCTACACTAAACATAAAATCCTTTTTACCTTTCTTTGCCTTGTTTTCAATAGATTTTCCAGTACTTCTTGTTCCCTGTTTGTTTATATTTCTTAAAAGCCTCAAAGCTACTCTTTACTGTCTAACTAACTCGCCTTTTGTCACTCTGCTTACAATAGGATTTAGCTTGCAGGCTCTTGCCAAACATGTTTTTAGAAATATTTTCCCATCTCAGGGAGTCCCAATCAAAATTATGCTACTTACTACATGCTGCCTTAAATACACCTCTTCTAATATTGAGATACTTGTGTTTTCTCCAGTCCTTCCCCACTTAAACTCCAAAATCCATGAGAAAGCAAGCATTTTTTTTTGGTTTTGCATCATGCTCAGTTGTGCTGGCTGAGCTGCAGCCGTGGCACGGGAGGCAGAGCCCAGCCTTGCACAGAAGAGCAGGATGGACTCTTCTCTTCAGCTTGGCTTTATAGTGATGCTCTTCACAGAGCAACCTCAGAGGACATGGTGTTCCTACTTTTTGAACTGAGTCATATCACAGAATCACAGAATCACAGAATGTTAGGGGTTGGAATGCACCTCCTAAGATCATCTAGTCCAACCTCTCTGCCAGAGCAGGATCAATTTCCAAAAATCCAAAGCATCCAAGACACAGGCAGAACTCAGGGGTTCAAAGATCATCTCGTAGGAACAGACACAGTCAAACAAGATGCTACAGCTTCCCTGGGCACTTGTGGGGCAGAGAAAGCAATGCTGTCATCCAGAGAAAATGTTTCCAATAGGACTTTTTATGGGTGCATCAGCATCCCCAAAAGGGTCAGGACTGACATGAATTGATTTGAAACGTATCTACTCCTCCCTGAGTAACAGAAGCTGTTTCTTAAACTGACCTTTCCTACAGTTTTTAAGGGGTCCTTACCTTATTCAGTCCACAAGTGGGAGAAAGGAGGATGAAAATCTCTCTAAATAATTTGCTGAATAAGTTGACTTTATTTTGTGCCATTATGTCAAATTTAAGCAGTATGTGAACAACTCATGGATTTTGGCACAGAAATAATTTTCAGCTTCATGCAGCCACCTCTGTTCTTAACAGAGCAAACCAGAGGGTAGAGGAATACACAGAGAGAAATTTTCAAGGGGGGGAAAAAAAAAGAGAAAAGCCATTTGAATTAATATTTTTTGAAAAGCACTCCCTTGTGGTTTTTTGCAAGCTCTCTTTTGGAACGGTTTGTGGAATTAATCACATGTTGTTGTGCAAATTAAGGTTTTATCACTGTGCACTGGTACAGAGAGAGTACAGACTGGGCAGGCAGCTTTACCTCTCTCAGCTTTGAAGGGGTCGCAGCTGCAGCCTGCCTGTGGGTTGTTTTCTTTTGCAGGATTGCTTTTTTCATTTTCTTTGGAGTATGTATGGAGATCATGTCACACTGTCTGTTTAAGCTGTGGGACATTGTGACACCAGATTGAGGCCACAGGAGCCCTGAACCAGCTCTCACTGGAAGGGAAGATTTGGTGACATCTTGCTCCATCCTCTTCTTCCCCCACCTAGTCTATCAGCTCCCATCTTCTTTCTTCATTTATTGTGAAAAGGGGCATCAGTACTTTTTTTCTGCACAGAAACAGGAGGCTCTGAATAAGTTTTTCCACACATACATGGCTTCTTCAAGTAGGTGAGACTCTTATGTCAAATATGTCCTTCCTCTGAGGGTCTATGAAAACATCCCACAGCCACCTGAGCCATCCCCCAACCTCTTTGTTGCCCTTAACTTCCATTAAATGGTCTTTATTGTGGCAGCCAAAATATTTACACTATTTCTTTCAGCAAACTCAATTGCTGCCTTTCTGCCTGGTCTGTCCCTAGGACCCCATAGCCTTGCACATAGCAGTGCTGCCTTCTGCCTCCCTTACCTTGAGCACGGCCAGACGAGCGTTAAAAATGGGCAATTCAAATTAGCAACTATATAAAACAGGCTCCTTTTAGCTACTTTAAAAGCTGTTTTAGCTCTTGTCTCAGAGCTTCTCTTGCTTTTCTTTCACATTGCCTTTAAAAGCAAGACTGACAGAAAAGATTAACTTGCTTCTGGCTGCATCCGATAGAAGCAGATTAACACAGCTGGATCCAACCCCGGGGAGCCCAGCCTGGAAATGTATGTTAGCACAACCCCAGCAATGTATAATCAAGAGTCATTTGTGTTGATCTTTTTCGGGATGATGAGTTTGTGATTAACTCTTTTGTGCGAAGGCAGGACAGCGTTGGAAGCTAACATGCAGCAGGATCCACCGACAGAAGAGCTCTTGAGGCATCAGCCCTCCCTCTCGTCACACACAGCCCTCCAGCCCTCCAGCCCTGCCATCACCGGGGCTTTAGCAGGGACTTTCGTTTCCCTTTTGTCTCCTTTCAGATTTTTTTGTTTCCACCTATAACCACAAAAATAGCAGGCAGTGAAATCCCCGGGGCCCCAGAGGAGGGAGAGGGGCAGTGAGGGAAGAAAGGAGAGCTTTCATCCAAGAAAGGTTTAGTAAAACTCACTCAGGCGAGGCTAAGGGGTAGGTAAAATCCAGCGTGGTGGATGTGCAAATCCAAGTTGCATGCAATTAATTAAGCTCCACAACAAATGCAGAAGAAATGTTACTGAGTCACTGGCTGCTTTCCTGCTTGATCATTTGACTTTAGGGCAGATTTGTTTTTCAGCAAAGGCTTATTAATGTAAAATTACTGTAAATTATTAAAAAAACCCTCAACAGATAAAAATATGTCTACTTTGTCAGGAACCTATGAATTATAACATGCAAGAAGGATCAGGAGATCCCAGATTTAGCAAAATGTCTTTAACAAGCTGATAGCAACCTTTTATATTTTAATAAAGAAAAATAGAATAGATCTAGGTATGCAGTTGGACTCCATGATCCTAAAGGTCCTTTCCAACCTAAATGATTCTGTGCTCCTGCAATATTCACATTTTCCTCTCCGAGAGGCTGGCTGGAGGCACTGCAGCAAAGGGCAGGAGAGGGCAGTGGTTGGATCGGACCCATGTGTGGTCCCCACTCCTGTTCCTGCCCTGGCTTCCGGGTGGGAGAACTGACCCTCCAACCTTTGTGTGCCCAGACTCTGTTGTTAGCTGACTTGAGAGAGCGTTATTTGCCAACCTCGAGGAAGTGTAGTGATGACAAAAACATGAGCCCTCGAGGGGGCTCAGCATAGCACTGCCGAGGGCAATGACAAGTTTCCTTCCTGCTTAGAATGTGGGGGTCGAGAGCAAGTCTTTGCTGGTAAAGTGTATTTTCAGGATGAGCTGCAAGCAAGAGTGAAGTAACATCATTGTAGATATTCTAGGGTTCACATATGAATTCCAACCAAAATCTTATTAAGGAGTCTTTTACCATTGGGCTTCTTTTTTTCTTTTGACATGGCATTAATGCAGTACATTTTAACACATAACAATTTTGAAATCTCACACACCTCTAGGCTGAATAAAATATTTCCACACAGTGTAATTCTTTGAAGACAGTATATCAGACCATCTGAGATGCATACCTATAAATTTTCATGAATACACAATATCCCTGACACTTCTACCTTGCCTGTCCAATTACACTTTTTATCTGTTTCCAGTATATCTTCATTCTATTTTAAAGTAAATGATGAAACAAAACACTGCTGTTTTAGCAGTAAGTAAGTGAGAAGGACTGGGGAAAAACATCCTTCATTTTACAGGCTTAGTGCCAACAGCACTACCTTACAGCTCCACTTACCTGATATTTTAGGGATTACACTCAGATAAGCAAGGATAATTAAAGAATTTTCAAAGTCTTCATGAGACAAGCCAGAGGCATGACCTTATTTTAGATAACAGGTAAATGAGATTCCAGTGAGCTTTTCTTTTTTCTCTCCTTTTTTTTTAACACTTAGCATGAGTAATTACTGAAGCAAATTAGCAGAGGAAGTGTTAGTTCTTCCAACACTTCAAGTCTTCAGATTGTGTCTGGTGCCTAACTGATGGACATCTCTTAGCTAAACAGAAATTTAAGGGCTTCATCCAATTGCTTTGGAGTTCTATGGCTTATATAATAGGTTTCAGGTAAAGTGATCCTAGAACTTAGGTATAGCTCTACGTGTATTATTTTTACTTTGATTTTTTGAGCTTTGCTCGCTGAAATACGTCTTTACATGAACTAAATCCCCATAAAACTGCTAAGACTGATTTCATCAGAACAACTGCACAGAAATGGGGGAATTGATGGGATTTGACTGCCTGAGCTTGCGATGCCCCTGGGTGAACTGCTGGCCCCATCAGCTGCCCCAGGACAGCCAAATGCCCTGTTCAATCTCTGGGCTCTGCACAATAGGTCATTTCATGTGACTCCTGATATCTACAGTCAGTCAACAAAATCAGGCCTTCAGGGTCTAAAAGGTACTAGGAAAAGCTTATACCTTCCTGGCTCAAAAGATAAACAGGAGGGCATCAGTGGTGTTCCTCATTTGCAAATGGTAGAGGCTTATTTCTGCTCTGCACAGGAGCTACAAAGAGGTGACTCCAGCACTGCTCAAGTCTTCAGCTGTTGTCATAATAATCATGTTTAGGAAATAAGCTGGGCTACGAGTTTTAAAACCCTTAGCTTAGTTTTAAAACCAGCAACTCACATGGTTAGTTTTATTTTGTACTATTTTGGCCATTTGGCTATAGGTCATACAGAGCAGTTACCGTGTCTGGGCTTATCGCCTTAAGTCACAAAGAAAGGTACTAGGACATAGGAAAGATCATGGGTTTTGCTGTGAGTTCGAGCCCTAGGAAGATGAGCAATTCACAAAGAAGAAATTATATTTGAATTACACATTCCCACACAAGCAGAAAACAAAGTCTTTCAGTAGATTTCTCCTAGACTAGTGCATCAGTTTATTATTTTTAGTGTGAAGCAGGGCACAACAGTTCATAAAAAATGCTAATGAATATATGTATATTTATTAGAAGTATTTCAAGGAGTCCTTGCAAAGAAGTTCAAAAGTTTGTTTGCAAGCTGTAAGTAGTCCTTAAGAGGTTAGTTTAGTTTTCTAGGTCTGAAGAAATAACTTATTACTTGCTTACATCTCTCTTTTCTCATTTTAAATCAAAGTTCCAGCTTTTTACTGGCACCATTAGAAAACAATATTGTTTTGGCGGAAATGTCACATACCTAATAGTTCTATGAGGAGAAGCAATAGACTGTTTTAGTTGGAAAAAAATAAAAATGCATGCAATAAAATTATGAAGAAATAAAGGAGGATTTCGAGCCCAAAGGAATGCAGCATTGGGCATATAGTGTCGGATTTGCCTGTGTGGGTAGGATAGCTTGCCTGTTTATTTCTAGAGAGTTCACAAATCTGTTCCCACACCCAGCAGCTGCAGAGCCAGCTCAGCACAGGACAGACAGTGGGTCTGCAGCCCAGTCTAATGCAAATGGCAAAAGGGACAAGGGAGGAGGATTTCCTCAACAAGCAAGGAAACAAACCCAAATGAACCCATAGTTATTCCTGGTGGCAGTCAGGAGATTTGTGCCACTGCTTATAAATCCAGGAAGGTGTTTTCCCCACAGCTGCAATCCCATGACTCCTTTGCCAGGGCCTCATGGTTTTATCTTCCCTTTATACACACTCTAGATGGTCAAACCAGGAAGTGGGAGATGGGCTACAGAGGGCTTAGAGGCATCCCACCTTTGCCATGCAGCTCTATCCACCACACAAGACCTGAATGTCACACCATCTGCCCTCACGGAAGGAGAGCTAAGGAATTGCTTCCAGGAAAAGGCTGAAATGAACAAATATAAAACATTTTAGGTCACACAGAGTGAAATTAGCAGAGCCTGAACATGTGCAGGCAGTACGTGTGAGAGTGAGGTGCCCCTAGACCTCACTGCAGTGCCTGGGGCCTGATTTCCAGCTCTGGTGTATTGCATCATCACTCAGCGTGATGGCCTGTCTAGCTTTCTTTTTAGATCCAGATTCACATCTGTCTCTTGGTGTAAATGAGAAGCAGTCTGGGAGTTACTCCCCATTCGGTTTGGTGTGAGAATCTGGCCCTTAAAAGTCCTCATCACTAGGAATTTGAAGTAAAAAAAAAAAAGTGGCTCACAGCTTTTAGAAGTCAGCCAGCCATGGCAGCCTTTTCATTTCCCTTCATTTCTGTTTATCAACACCTTTCCCAACTTTTCCCGCCATACCGAACTGGAGGAGCCACAACTTGTCCTTCTGGACTCCTCCCAACTACAAACCTAATTTAAATTTTCTCAAGTCTAGCCACAGCTGAAGTTGTTTCACAAAAAAAACAACATAGGCCAGCGCTTTTAGTCTGTAAGCCCCTCTAGATTTTCCTTCTCTGAAATCTCAAGAGGATTTCCCGATTTACCTAAATTAACAGCCCCTGTAGATTTCCCAAAATAATAGCACATCTCAGATAGTCTTTGGCACAAGTTTCCACATAGCGATCAATCTTTAAACCAGTTAAGGACATAGACAAAGATATTTTTCATGGCCAACATACAGTAGGACTCTCACAGAAAGCTAAATTTGCTCATTTCCGAGACCGTCTTTTATCAATTGCGTTTATTTGGAAGTCTTTATTTAATGAGAAGCTTTGAGAGTTTATTTAATTTATAGATCTCTCATAGAACAATAGCAGTAACTCAGGCTGTGAAATGCCACTTTGTTGCTTTTTCCCGCTGCTGCCCAGAGTGTGAATGCTCATGATGGTGTCTATTTGGCTTGAACATGTCAGATGCAGATCGAGCAGGATGCTGAAGAAAGAAACTGGTGTCCTTCATTTCCAAGCCCTGGCTCATTACGCATTCGGTGATGAATTTACTCTGTTTATAAAATCTGCAGCGACCGCTTACAGCCATACCTGACGTGAACTTGAGGAGCTGTGAGCAGAGCTCAAATGGTCTTCCAGACGGCTGATTTTTCAGGAAAAATATTATGAGGAAAGCTTAGAAACTCGAGTTATGCAAAAATTACGGCATGAGTGGAAACAGCAACCTGCTTGTTAAGCTTGTTTTTAAGCTGGAGCCAGTCAGAACAGCTAAAATATCAGGCTAAGACTGCCAAAAAGGAAGATTAGGGTCAAATGTGGGTATTGATCTCTGCCTGAGGTAGTACATCACCCGAGTATAGGACCATGCAGTCACTATGGCGTCTATGAGTGCAAAATTCCTTAACTGCGTGCAGCATTGACACTTGGACTCACTTACTACTGCAAGAACAGCTTGTCTCAAAGCCTGGACTGCAGTCTACAGGAGACAGAGCCATGGTACAAGGAGACATAAGCCCAGGTATTCAGAGGTAGAACTAGAAGAAGTTTTGGCTGAAATTAGTGACTTTTGCACTCCTGGAACTATCTGTGTTAGTATCAAGGATTAGGACAGGGCTGGTTACTAAATGAATGACAGATGCTCTCTATTAAGCCCACTCCCTTCCACAGAAAATGAAGGGAAAAGGGAATAAGGGAGAGAGACTTATGGGTTGGAAAAAACTAAAACAGTTTTAATGAAACAGTGACAATAAAAGAAAAGATAATACTATTTGTAAGAAAATAACGGAATATAAAGAAGTATATAGAAAACCAATATCAAAACTCCCCTGATGGATTACCACTGATGCTGCAGGGTAGGCACTGGGGAAATCCTAGACTAGATTCAGTGGCGGACAGGAATGGGATTCGGGAACACACAATCTGGGATCGAAGCCAGAAGAATGGACAGAGGCTTCCTCAGATTCCAGCTGTAGAAGCAAAAGGCTTGACCCTTGTGATCCCTCAGATTTATACTCAGTGTGATGTACATGGAATGGAATGCTCTGCTGGTCAGGTTTGGGTCACCTGTCCTGCCCGCTCCTCCCTGCAAGTGCAACCTTTTTAGTTACTTACAACCCTTTCCTTACAGCACTCCAACGTGGCACACAAGATTTAGCAGTGACCTTGGTTACAGCAGATGCAAGTATAAGCAAGAGACTTTTTGCATACCAATCCTCGGTAGTAATTATAAACATCGGGTGTTATAATTTCTAGTAGCAGACACTGTGCAAAAATATGCTGTTAAGTTCATAAAGTGTGGTCACTTAGAAGAGACTGAGCTGAAAAGTAAAATCATTGAATAGAGAATTGTTTCTGTTCTAGCCCAAACCAGGAGAGTTAGGAATGGGTCACTGACTCACCTGCCCCCTAACTATTCACTTGGAGCTCACTAAGACAAGATCACCTTGACCTTGGAGAGGCAGCACATTTGCTAGGGCTCAAGCTAATGCCATGGCTGAAAGCTGGTGGGGACTGAACTGTGCAAAAGTGTCCTGACTCTGGTCAGGATGGCTGACCACTGCGACGGCTGGCCCACTGCAGAGAGCAATAAGGTTCTTCAGAGCTAACAAAACTTGCTGAAATTCACAACATATGGATTAAGTTTCGATCAAGAATCACAGAATCACAGAATGTCAGAATGTCAGGGGTTGGAAGGGACCTCGAAAGATCATCTAGTCCAGCCCCCCTGCCAGAGCAGGGTCACCTACAGTAGGTCACACAGGAACGCATCCAGGAGGGTTTTGAATGTCTCCAGAGAAGGAGACTCCACACCCTCCCTGGGCAGCCTGTGCCAGTGCTCTGTCAGTGAAAAAGCTTTTTCTAATGTTTTTGTGGAACCTCCTGTGTTCCAGTTTGTACCCATTACTCCTTGTCCTGTCACTGGATATCACTGAACAGAGCCTGGCTCCATCCTCCTGACGTTCCCTCTTGACATATTTATAAACATTAATGAGGTCACTCCTCAGCCTCCTTTCAATCAACCTGGTGAAAGCCAGGTGAAGCTGGGCTGCTTATTAGCAAGATTTGCTGCATGAGAAGCGTTTGAGAAAAACACTGAGAAAGATTGGGACAGCATTTATATGCAGCTAGGCACTCTTCACCCTCCTGGGTATTACCAAACGCCAGAAACAGCAGCCTGTGTGCCAGCCCCACCCCGCAGCACTGCATCTAGAACGGCTCAGGGCTGTCAGGCAACCGCCGTCCTCAGGTTCAACTCCAGTGTGGCACGAGAGTCACCTTCCTTAGGACAGTGTTTGAACAGATGGGACCTTCTTCCCCGATGTCTCCCCCCATACCAATCACAGCCACAGGAAGCAGGTGTACTTTACAAGCCCTGAGGGAACGTAACAAGAATTGTTTAGGAAATGTTGGCTGCTGCTCTTTCATGCCTCATACCTTCATCAAGTGTCATACTATGAATAAACCCTTGGGCCAGGACAAGCTGTACCCCTCACCTTTGAATTCCTGTGGTCTTAAGGTTGTGGGCCCAGATTCACCCTGCACTGTGAATTAAAATAGCCTTATTTCCTTTACCGCATGGCCATGCTTCTGATATAGGGATGCAAGGAGAAACAAGCTCCATCTGCACCTTTCCTGTGTCTGGTCTATACTTGCTATTGGAGATCAGTCACTGGTGTGGGGTTCTTCCAGCCCAAGGTTCCCTCCTGTGAAGGAGTTCTGGCTCTCTTATGAGATCAGCGTCTGCAAAATGAAAAGGCTGTATGGCCAGAATGAGCAATCCTGTTCTCCATTTCTGCTGTCTTCCTGCACTTACACCCCTTGCAGATGTTACACAGAGCTTAGTTAGATTTTCAAAAGAATTACTACTGCTACTAAGGAAAGAGCATTTTGGGGAGTTTCCAAAAGCAGAGAATAGAGGAGGGGCTAGTCAGGGCTTAAATCACAGCCAGACCTTGCCTGGGGATTTCCTCAGTACTCAGGTGGAGCGCCACAACAGATGTAGATTCCACACAGACACAGATATGCAGACACCAGCAGCTCTTCCTCAGCTGGTCACTGGTTTCTGACACTGTGGAACTCAGCTGAGTTCAGATGTGCTTTTCTCCCTCAGAGATGGACTGCTTGTTTTAAACACAACCCTGTATAAACTTTATTTCCTTCCTTTGAACCTCACGAATGAAGTGGTTTGCTTTCAATTGATGGAGAGAAAATTTTGCTATGTGAAGCCACTTGGGTATGCTCTTCATTTGATGGCCGAATACCATTTACTTTGTCATGTATCACTTTTTAAAAGGGTCTCCAAATAAAGTGGATTTGTTGCTGGGAACAAAATATTTGCTCCAGTTTTGCTATGATACAGCTGAAATTTGAGACAGCCTTCATTATTTCTGCATACGTTTAATACAGTACATATTTAATACATATTTAATTTGGCTTAAACTGTTTAGCGTTAAAAGGGTATTTTTCTGTTGCTAGCTATTCCTGTAAAAATGTTTTTTTCTCAGTGTTCCTAACCTGTTGTCTGAATTGGTCTAATATCATACACTGAAATTACAGTCTGAGTCTGAGTTCTCTCTGCTGATGGTCTATTGTGGAACAACAGACTTCAGTGACACCAGATTTTTCTGCACCTTTTTCAGTTAGGTTTTCCAGATGAAGAAGTCTTGCATGATCATATTTTAGTGATAAGGAGGGAAGAGTGGGAGGCCGAGCTGCCATCACAGGGAATACTGCTAAATGGGCTTGAAGAAGTCACCCTTCTGTGCCAATGTAACTTCAAACATATATATATGCTCCCTCACATATGTACCTTCTCTATGACAACAATCCCCTCTCTCTTTTTAATAAGCAGTCTATCTGAGCTCTTAATTATCCTCACTGTTAGAAAATCACTGCTACTGTCAAGCCTGCAGTTTAGACTCATTGCTTCCTGTCGCTTCAAGTATTTTTTGAGAAAAAGTAATTTCTTTAGTTAACTTCTTTAGTAGGCACACCATTATTATGTCTGTAGCAGGTGCATCATTCAACACGCTTATTCAGATTTCACATATAGCAAGATACTAAAGCATGTTATATAGTCGGCCTGTGTAATTTTTTCTTGTTCTTATAATAAAATTAATCGGGTTTGCAATTCAGGCTATTTATCTGATTATTATTTTTGATTCAATAGTGTTTTCTAATTAAATCATCACCTGCACTAACTCCACAGTTTTTCAACTGGAAAATAATAAATTAATAGAAAAAGACATTTCAGGGACTTTCTGGAAGAACCACAGTTGGAGGGAGTGTTCCTTTCATTCCACCTTCATTTCTCATAAGCTTTGAAATGTCATAACAGGAAATAAATGTAAAGGCATCTCATAAAGTCATTTAATCCAGCCTCCTGCTCTAGGGCTGAATATGAACTGAGAATTTATAGGAAATAGTGGAAGGCAGCCTAGTGAATTACTTTCCTCATGAGTCACCTCAATTTCCTTTCTCTAAAGGATTCCAATTCTTTGGTAAACACAAGCTTACCCTTACAAAAGTGATTTTTGTTTCTAGAAATCCTAAAAATGTGCTATTTCTTCTACTGAAAGGATTGTCTGATACCGCAAATCTCATTGTGCAATAAAATCTCTGTCAAGACTGTGAAAACATGCAGGTCTTCCATAGAGACATCTTAAACTGTGGGTGGCACCATCACACCCTTAAGAGATCTATAGCAAATTTGGTGTGAGGGTACTCCAGCTCATGTTGCTGAATTGCCATGCCAGATACTTCCACCCATACATCAATGAGTTGACCTGAGGAAATGAAGAGAGGAACTAGGCAGAAATTTTAGTGTCTTCTATATGATAGTAATAAAAGTCATTGACATTCATTACCAACAAATAACCTGGATTGCATCTATGAGATGCACAAGTGGAATCCTGAACCTGTGGAAGAGATGACTCGGGGTGTCAGCATTGTCCTATAATCTTCACAGTCACAGCAAGGAATCTTGTCTACCAGGTGAGAGTTCTACATGTCCTGATTATACTGACTAGATGTCCCTTGGCTATGAGTGTGATCCAGTGAGGTACAGGTATTCGAACTGTAGACACAAGACAACTCAGTCCTGTGCATGTGCAGGTTTGTGCCACCTTAGGTTTCATTTCTATGAAATGGTCATTTGACATAGTGAGAATTACAAACTCCCCTCGGAGAAAACCTAAGAATTTGTCTGGCTGATGACCAGAAGGTTCAAAATGCTCGTCAAAGATAGAAAACAAGTTCCTTCTGCTCCTGGCACTTGAACACAGCTTGTCCATGGCTGGGATGCATGTAGGGTCCTGCAAGGACTCTGGTGCATGTCTGCAAGACTCCATTTCAAGTGCCCAGTTGGGGTTTTAGAGGGAACAAAGAAAAGGTTCCGCACTTATACCAGAAGGAAAGAAACAAGATACAATACAAAGTTGTGAGAGAGAATCATACTTCTTCGTTGTTTGCACGTGTACCAGTTAGTCTAGTAAAAGATTTTTTCTCCCTGCAAATCTTGTCTCTCATCACAAACATGGAATTAACCTTACTATTCCACTGTGATTTATAACACACTTTAAGATATTTTCAATCAGTTACTGTAGGGATTAAAAGGCAAAGTGCACCTTGCCAACAGCTATCATTAGGTGCCTGTGACTGTTTAAATCGCTGCCCAAAGCAAACAAGAAGTACATTAACTGAGAACAAAAAGTATTGTTTAAAAAAAACAACTGTTACCATTAAGCTCTCACAAAATAGATCAGCTAAATCCACTGACACTGCAGGGGTCATGACCTCTGGGTTCCCTGCCAGGCCCATTACAATTTTATCTTATCATCACTGTATACCCAAATAAATCAGTGTGTGCCACAAAAACACCCCAGTTAGCATTGCCTTTCCAAAGGATGCTTTACAGCTTTTGGTGCTTTAACTGCGCATTCCCTAATTGGTTTAGATTGGTTTAATGGACATCCAGGAGCAGCGATTAGATTTTAAAGACTTCTGGGATGAGGTGGGTTCCTGCATATCAATTTTACCAGCTGTGTTAACAAACAGGAGGCAAAACAGATGGGTGGCAGATAAATCCATGGCTCGAAGCACTGTAGTGCTGATGCAATCAATTAACACCTCCAAAACTCATGAAAATCTTCATAAAGTGAATGTTCACATCTCCTGAAGAGCAGCAGGAGATCATGACTATTGTGACACACTAAGCTCTACAAGACAAAAACCTGTCCTCCATACCATAGACTTGTGTGTCCAATATCTCTGGGTTTTTTTGCAGGATATTCTGCACTCATGGCTGCGAGCCCCAAGCTCAAGCATTCGTTATTGGTTTGTCAGACACTGTTCCTTGTTGTCTGCAGGGAGCAGATCTGAGTCACTAAGAGCATCCAATGAAGTGCAGGTGGAGAGACATGACAGAAATTTTCTAACTGTAGCTAAACAAACTTAAGGTCAGCCACATCTGTGGAGTCTGTAGGGAAGGAGATTATTATTTTTTTTAATGTCGTCTCCCAGCATTTCAAGTAATTTAGAGAAAGTGCTTATCTCATTTTCTGTGCCAGTAGAAAATTTTGATGACAAAATATTAAGGAGTACTTTGGGATTATCTGATCTTGCTGTAGGCAGTAGCAGAGTAGGCATTACAAGCTTCTATTTATGCACTAGGCTCTGAGAGTCTAAACTTGTGGGAAGAGGTGAGGAACAGATAATACTAAGTTAACAAACCCAGCTATCACAGTTTAAGAATGAGTTCTCCACCCTATCCCGTTCCTGGTATTAACAATTCATTCCTTTGACAGAAAGGTACGTTCAAATAAATTAAACCATTTTGAAGGAAATGGCTGAGATTTGAGCAGATACTGTTTTTCCAGCTTTGCTTTGCTCATTAAGCTTTATCAGAGAGGAGAAACAGTAATGACAGAGACTGGAAACATCTTAAACCACTTCCCTTCAAAGCATTTTCAGTGCCCTTCAGCACAGATGCACTTCAGCAGGGTTCAGCCAGCAGCTATAGGTAACTAGTGTGAAGCACTATGCAGAAAGCATGACTGAATCCTCACCCCTTGCTAGAAATCAAGACCCATCCCTGAATCAGGTCAGGTGGTTCTCCCACTAAGTCTGAAGGGTCACGACAGAGAAATTTTCACTCTTGGTATTACGTTCATCTCTTAAATTGCAGCTATCTCAATAGAGCACTGACCCATTAATAGTTTAGGTTGAAGGGACTTAAATTCATGGCTTTGTCTAAAAAAAAATACCTAAAATGTCTGGTATGATCTCCTCCACTTTTCAGTGGGATCTGTGCCATAATGCAAACAGGACTTTGGGCCTCACAAAGAGAGGAGATTCTTTCCAAGACTGTTTAATATGAAATATTCTGCGCTGAAGCTGAACAAGGGAGGTCCTCAGTGAATTTTAAGTGACCACTGAAAGGTGCATTCTTGGACATGGCCTGTTAGGAACTTTCTCAGAACTGATCCTCAGTCTTCTGGCTTTGTTGCTTTCCCAAAAATTATCAAGAACTCAGGGATTTTTACTGCAATTAAAATATCCACATATGTTTATTTTATTGCTTAAATCCAGCTCCTGACGTCTATAGTGTGGGCAGAATAGCAGTAAGAAAGAGTTCAGACTAAATAAATATGAAAAAGTCTAAATATTAGACGTATTAAGAGAAGCAGATGGTTAGAAATTTAATTTAATTGAATGACTTATCTGAAAAAAAAAGAGATAGTAACCTCCAGAGGACTGGGATTTTAGGGGGTTCTGTTATCCCAGGTTCCCAGTCAAGCAGCTGGCTGCCCAATGAGTGCTGTTCTGGTAGTATTTTGAGTTGTCTGCTTCCAAAAAACCAGGAAAATACAAAGAACTTGCAGAGCCTGAAGAGAGGATGTTGATGTCGTGTGATATCCTTTGGTTGCACCATTTCAAGGTTCCATAGGAATTTGGTTGAATCGGCCTACATGAGCTGATGATTAGCTGAATTTATTGATGCATTTAGTCCATCAGCAACCATGTAACGCATTCAACCAGTGCTCACTCTCACCACTACAGGCAGAAAACAGCTATGTCCTACATCTGATGACCCACAGTCTGTATAATCCTTCTTCAGCCACTTTTCATTCCCAACCTCTTTCTGGACTTGATGAAAGGTCTTACTTACCTCTGCATGTTACTGTGCCCAGTGCTACATCTTTGCTGTTTTGTTTCATAACACAGAATAAAACAACTGACTTCTGGATAAGTGAGGGTAAATACTTGTTGGGGCCAGGGAAAAAGAGAGAGCAATAATGAGAGGGTGTGTTAGAACTGGACTCACAGAGAAGCTGCAATCTCAGTCTAGCTCAGAATAGTCAGTCTCTTTTTGCTTCTTTCTTAGCCCAATGTTTTTCTTAGAGTTCCTGATGAATACAAGGTCTAGATACATTAATTTAGTGAACAGATGATGTAGCTCAAGATATTACTCCACTCTTCCCCACAGCTCATTCAACTCTGAGAGCAAAGTTTGGGCTTCTGCAGGAGGTGGTTGGAGCTAAGCCATCAGATCTTCTGCTGAAGTAGTTGAGGACCTTTTGCATGTTCTGCTCTTCAGACTATGTCCTCAAGCAGCAGTCTCCAATTGGAGAGCAAAACTGAGCAGCAAAGGAGCTGCAATAGCCTGACCCACCACCACAGCTAACGGAAAATTTGTCTGTATTTTCTCCTACAATTCTTTTTTTGTTTGGTTGCCTTGGATAGGGGTAGGCATTTACTATTAAAGGAAAGTGCCCATAGAAATACACCTGGCCCTACTTCAGTACATTTGTGTATGTCAAGCCGCACTGCAGAGCCCAGCATGGATAAGTATAAATTTAAACGACCAGTCACACATCCAGTTTAAATTTAAATTAAATCTTGGCAGCATCCAAGAATCCAACCAAATTCAGTGCAGTTGCACACAAGTGGAAGCAGTCTGAAGACAGAGCAGAGGTCAGAGAGTATTCACAGGTGCTGCCTCAACAGGAGTCTCTGGTTGAGTAGTCAGTTTTAACAGAACAACACAAAGAGAAGCAGTTACAGCTATTATTCATATACTTAACAGCTGGCAGCAAAGGACTCCTGTGTAACCCCCCAGTATTGCTGAGTTTGGGAATTCCCCTTCCTCATTTGGTGGATACATAAAGTCTCTGAGCCTGAAGAACAGAAATGCTCTGTCTGGAGGTACTCCTCCTGTGCACTGTGTAAGGGGCTTGCCCTGCTCTTTGCAGAGGGCAGAAACACGTCCTTCCTCTCGTTCACATGTGAGCACAAGGCAGGTTTGATTCCCTCACCCAGGCGCAGGGACTGGCTGTCAGCAGGTCTCCAAGTGCTTCAGTCAGAGCCAGCAAAGAACTGTTCACAGCCAGGTGATGCAATGTCAGATTTTAAAGTCTACTACATTAGGCTCTTTTTTTCACTCATCAAAGTGTGCATTGCCAGCTGCTGCCTTGCGTATCTGAGTCACCAAGCACTCTCTTACAAAAAGGCATATGTATGATTTACGCTGCTGTCTTTCATTACAGTCTTCTAAGTGAAGTTGTGCTTGCAATTAGCTTTCCTACGGATGTCTAAAGACTGGCTACTAGTCAGGGGTCAAATGCAAACCCAGCATTATCTAGACCAGTTTCCCTCAGTCAGTGTGTTTTATGTCTGCACAAGAGATATCAGTTCATCACTGGCCCCTTGGCAGGGGTTGCCAAAAAAGAGGCTAATCAGTCTGAAATCAAGCGGCTTCCTGATGCAGACATGTGACACTGGGATTCAGACCACCATCTCTCTTCTCATAAGCATCAGTGTTTTGTTCATAAGACAGAGGTGAAAGGCCTTATATCCTATTACAGATCCCCTGGGCCGGCTAGTCTCCTTGTTTACATTTTTGTCAGAAAAAATAAAGGATGTTTTTACATTTGTGAATGGAAAGGCAGTAACAGGAGTGTGTACAAAGTGGTATTTCTTAGTCCTCCATTTGACTTAGCGTTGGAGAGCAGCCAAGGAAGGAAGGTAATTGCCAGCTATCCAGCTGTGAACATGGGGCCACGCTAAACCTAGGATTTCTCTGGCACTTGATGGGAGTGATGGGGAATCTTTGTGTTCCTGAACTCACCTTCAGAGCTGATCCCTGTATCTTGGTGACCATACAGGTCTACTCTAACACCACACATAGAACTGACAGAATACAGGTACTGGTGGCTCCCATAAAGAATATCACTGTAGTGAGGTCTCCAGACTTGGGTCCTACGAAGTGGTACAGGCTCTGAAGAATTTGACTCATCATGTTCCCTCCACACCTTTGGAAATATGCTTCTTTCTCACTCCCTGGTTTGGGATCATTATGTTCTGAAATACAAAGAAAACCCAAACAATCACTAAAAAGATTTGTTTCCATTTCACTCTCTCTAGGTATATCAAGGACAAGAAGATTATTAGGAGCAGTCAGCATGACTTTGCTAAGGGGAAGTCATGTTTGACTAAGCTGATAGCCTTTTATGAAGACATAACCAGGTGGATGGATGGTGGCCATGCAGGGGATGTGGTCTATCTGGATATCAGCAAGGCATTTGACACTGTCTCCCACAGCATCCTCATAGGTAAACTGAGGAAACGTGGTCTGGATGACCAAGTAGTGAGGTGGGTCACAAACTGGTCGAAGGGAAGAAGTCAGAGAGTTGTAGTCAATGGGGGAGAGTCCAGTTGGCGGCCTGTATCTAGTGGGGTCCCTCAGGGGTCAGTGCTGGGACGAGTGCTGTTCATCAATGACCTGGATGTGGGATTGGACAGCACTGTCAGCAAGTTTGCTGATGACAGAA
>NW_009697481.1:22157-80770 GCF_000703405.1 Apaloderma vittatum | reverse complement strand
ATATATATATATATATACACACACACATGCAAGTTTTACAGAAAAAATAATTCTTTAAATAGCTGTTGGGGGAGAATGCAGGTTTTATGCCTTTATTTCTATCTCATCAGGAGAATTGAGAGAGAACATTTCTAAGATCCGATGATTACTAGGCTGTAGTTTTCTATTAGCTTTGGGTTGCAATTTAAAATTACTTTTTAAAACATAAGGAGGTCTTAAATTATGAAACAGTAGGAAATCCTGAGATCCAAGACATCGAGTGGGCTTGCAGTATAGCATATATTCATTATTTTGTTGCTACTTCAGTAGTTCACAGGTATTAAGCACAGCGTTATATTAGCTTTTTGGTGAAGACCAGACACTGGAAAACTCAAGTTTATGGTTCAGCATTTGCTGATAGGATTTGCAACTCAGGGAAGTCCAGATTTAAGATGTTTTTTGCAGAGCACTTGTGAGAGGCCAGCCACAGTGACAGATGCATTTTTGTCTAAATTACTTTCTCTCTCTTTTCAATTTCAGTATCTGCTGATTTCATTTTAAAACCCATTTTAAAGCAAATGAAATAGCTGAGACTTTTTCTAGCACAGTAATCAAGACCTTTAATACCCTACCTCTCTACAAAACACAGTTTTAAGAGCTGGTATTTGTGGGCAGGGAGCTGGACGTACACTGCAGGTGACATAGTTGACTTGGGACCACCCATATTAGGCTTTACTTTCAAGTAATTTTAAAGGTTGAACAAGATTTTCAAGCTTTTGTTGGAAGACTTATCTTTTACTAAAACACTCTCCAGAGCAGAGCTCCTCTTGCTTATGCTCTGTTCTCCGCATCGCAGCTCCGGAGATATCTGGCCAGCTTCCAGTTTAAATCCACTTAAGAGGGTAAATCTGAAATGATTTAAACACTCTCAATTTACCACCATAACCAAAGGGTCAAAGCCAGCAGCTGTAGAATCACTAATATTCAAGAGAGTTTTTTAAGAGGAATTTATACCTCGCTGCTTTAAAAATGTCATTAAGATGAGGCAGGGAGTGCTTTAGGTGAGTGATTTCTATCACCCAAGTCTCCTATTAATGGATCACCTCAAGATTTTCTGCACTGCCATATACCTAGGGCTGGATTTTATCCCACTGACCTATGTGGCCTCTGGTTCACGCTGTCAAACGGTGGAGCAGTCTGTATTTCGGTCTGTCTACAGGCACCACAAAACATTGTGAGACTCTTTCCGTAACGAGGCAGGTCGTTGACTGAATGGATGTTCTCAGGCTTTGTGCAGCTTTTTTGGAAAGAAATGGTAAAACAATTTACTTAACATCTGAATTTTTGCCAATTTGTGCTACAGCGTTTCCTGGTTAGTTACTAAACGTGCTGTCTGTCACTTTGGTGCAAATATTTTCCTTTCTTTTCTTTTGTAAGACATTTCTTTAGGATGAGCATCCCCCTTGTGTTTAATGATCTTGCTTTTCCTCGACTCTTATCGAGTGTATCTCAGTGTTATTTATTGTCTTTCTGTCTAACTTAGGCTCTTAAGTGCTGTTTTGACTGCAGTCTTTCTCAAAATCTAGAAAAAGTACTTTTCATTTTGCATGAAAAGGAAAATATATCTTTTTTTTTGTTTTCCATAGACCTTCAAAAGGACAAAAAAAAAGATTAAATAGGAGAGTAGAGAGAAAATAATTCAGAAACATTGAAAAGTGCTCACCGATTAAACTGTAGGGAACATTCACATATCTGCCATTTGCTCTCCTGAAGATCAATAGTATGAGCCTAATCTATGATGTTTCAGCAGTCTATAATAGCTCTAACGTATTATCTTTCAGAGTATTATTACTTGAATAACAATTGCTGGGTTTAAATTTTGAAGATATTGGGATACTCATCTTGGCATTCATTATTTCATAAAATGGATCAACGGTGTTCTCTGTGTGCACACACAGTTCGATATTCTTTCAAAATTATATTGAAGGGTGATCATGCTGTTCCAGTGATCCTGTCTGGCACTGTTACACCTGAATGGATGCCAAAAAACAAGCAGAAAAGAGAGGAGGCATAAAAACCATAAAAAGCAAGAAAAATCTGACTGCTTTGTACCTGATGTTGTTACAAAGATGTCATCTCAGTGATGAAGGGAAGGCAGAGGAGTAGCTGCACCAGCATGATTCTGCCCAGTGAGAGCTGCAAAACCAGCTTGAAAGCTTTTTGCATTGACTTGTGGTCTTTCTAAGTTAGATACTGGGAGTCTGTAATTTGGTGAGGAGGGAGAAGCATCTTTAGTAATGTATTTATTGACAGACAAGTTATGAAGTTTGGGCTAATTATAACTTCTTGTGCCTCCGTAAGTGGATTCAAAATGACTCGTTTGCTCTTGTGCTGTAGTAACTTTTGTCATTTACTCTTTTTTCTTTCAAGCAGCTGAATGCCATATTGCCTCTAAATTGGGAAAATATTAGATTTCCTTAGCCTAATCATAGAGTCTTGGGTTTTTGCAATTATATTTCGAAACACTGATCGACAGTAATCAGTGAAAGCAAAAAGGCACAATTCTTACCGAGGTGGAATTTGGAAGCCTCTGTTAAAAATGTTCTACAGCAACCTGTGCCATTAGCAGTGGAGTGGGATCCTCCCAACCTGGTTTCCCCTTTGGGGAGAGAGGGGAGAACTTTTATGGATCTCCTTTTCCTACTCCTGATTTTCACAAAGGGCATAGGAACTCGGTTATTTTTGTGACTTTTACCTCTACCGGATTTTATGGTCACCGAATGTTCAGAAGGGTTGGAGTGGAATGAAAGGGAGATGGATGGGCTGTCAGCATGTCACATAGTTATCCTTTTATAATTATCTTTTCTGTAGGGTGGCGAGTGCACCTTGTGTGCTTAGGCAAAGACTTGAAAATAAGGAGTCAATATCTATTACACAGTAGCTGATTTAATAAGACTTTTGGAGCCTTTAGTGGTGTTTTTGTGGGGTTTGAATATTTCGTTCCTGAATGAACTGCTATCTAAATGTCTTCTAACATTTAGTAACTGTTCTTCTGAGCAATTTTCAGAGTGAATCCAAAATCACAGCATTGCTAGAGAAAGAATAATCTTTAACTCTCAAAAATGCCTACATTCAAGTTGCCCAATATTGGCAATGAAGATGTAGTGTGTGGTGTGTTTTATCAACTTTGCTTGCAGCAAAGCAAAGGGAGTTTGTCATAACACGAGTCTCTTATTGATGACACGGTTGTCTGTGATTGATTAAAAGTGGCAGATTTATTTCAGCTTCAACTCTTTCCATTAGCATTCCTATCGACCATCTGGCAGTGGAAAACCTCACTTGTGAGAAAGACTAGGATCTTGTTAAAAAAATTACAAGATTACTTGGGGCCTTTTTTTTGTCAGTGTCCTGATGAGACAGAAAGTTGTCACTTTCAGTGACAGTTCCCATTGCCTGATAGGATTGAGACTGATGGTGGGTCAGCTTGTGACTTGTTTTTAATGGTTTTTAATTATTGCCTTGGTTTCGGCAAACATTTAGTTAATGGTTATGTAAGTATCATTTTGTGGGCTTTGCAGCTCTTTCATAGCATTCAGTTGTTTGCTAGAATGAGAAGGAACATGTGGGGAGAACAGAGCAAACAAATTTTTCAAATTGGTACCATTTGACTGCGCTTAAGATGCCCTAATCACAATTAGTTAAAGATCGTGTGCCAAGGAGGGATGCTTAAGGGGCAAGAAATGAATCCTAAATGAATTGTGATACTCCAAATTGTGGAGTGGCCCGTATATCCATTAAGTGCTAGCTATATGCACTGTTACAAGAGAAGTATGGAGCTGGCGTACAACAGGCGATGAAACCTCAGGACGTTTAGTGGAGCTCCTGCCACAGTACAGGGAACTACATCACAGTCTGAAATGCAGCAGCTGCTCTGGCCCTACCATACCCTGGTGAGAAATATTCTACAGGGCTATCTATGGTAAACAGCTTTATGGGGCTTTTCTACTGCAGTGTTTGGCACTGGGAGTTGTAGTGCTGTCTCCGGCTTCCCACCTGCAGCACCCTCTGCTCCCCAGAGATTTCAAAGTATTTCAAAGTAAAGGCATGAAATCTTGTGGTTAGAACCCCTTGCATCTAGATTTTCTGGGGGATATTGTAGAGATTAATGTTATCTGTGTGTTGCAGAGAGGTGAGTTATGGGCAGACAAAACATATTCTTACATGAGATTCTATGCATCTGCAGGGTTTTTGCCTTTATGTCATTGCTAAACATACTTTTCTGAGCAGGTGGAGGGGGACTGAAAGAAATATTTCCATTTCTCAGAGTGTGATAGATTTCTGTCCAGGATGTCCAAAGCTTGACCTTGGTGGCAGTAAATATTTTAAATGGTTCTGTAGATATTTCATGCTTGTAGCTTGTTGAGACATAATGCACAAGGGACTTCTTCCTAAACGGGCTCCTCATTGCACTTGACTCACACAAACACATTGCAGCAAGTGAAGGTGTTAAAAAAATACGCACGAAGGTCAAAGTGACAGGTCTTGTTAGGAGATTACTGACAATATTTCTCTTGAAGAGTAATCTCCTAACAATTTATTCTCAATTCTGCTTTTGATTTTGGAAATTGTGTTGAGACAGCATTAAGATTACATAGATGGTAGTTACTTGTGCAATATTTAGCATCAGAAAGGTGATGAATCCCTTCTGGCTTTATTTTGCATCATTAGTAATGTTTATGCTAGTGGAGTATGCAATTTCTGAAAATGAAATGTTTTTGGACGGTTAGCACGGATTATCTGAAACACATACGTAATGTATAGTGTAATTCATTTGAAGGTCTCCTACATTATCCTTTTTCTGGTCTGGAGTAAGATAATATTGGGACAAAATTTATTCAGCCACTTGAAGGCATTTTGTGGAGGATAAAGATTTGTTTGTTTTTAAGTGTTTCTCAGAAAAGTGCTTCTCGTCTCTGCAGTTTTAATTATACCATCACATCTGTGAAGGATCATTAACATATTCTTCTATACGGGCATGTGTCAAAATGCTACTCACTTGCAACCATACATAGACCATTTAGTACAAATGTTTCAAAAATGGAGCTAACAGACAAGGCACCATCCTTGTATGAGAAAGTTTTTTTAAATTTCCTCACCTACAGGCTTATTTGTCCTACTTAGTATGTTTTCTTTCAGAAACAATACCCCTTGGCAGCCCCTGTTGTATTCATACTGGATTTTGGATAACTGGCCAGGCTTGCCCAACACCATCTCAGTGCACTCTCGTAGATCCCTTGCCAGTTGTCTGCTTGAACCCCATCTGTTCCTGGCAGGAGTTACCTTCAAATACCTAACAAAACAGGTCATGGGAAAAAACAAACTCTTCCAGGAGCTAATGGTGTTAACATACCCTGCTTCTCTAATGCTGTTAGCGTTTTCCTTGTAGCGCTTCAGGAAACTTGGACTGTTTAGGCAGATTCTCTTACCCCGAAATCCTTTCTTCTGAGGAGTACCATGTCTGCCCAAGCAAACAGTGAGGATGACGCTAAGCTGCAAGAAGATGTTCTGCGGAAAGCTTGAACAGTGTGTGAAATGCAGTCCTTGCCTCATAATGAGATGGAGAACTGTGCTAATGAAATCTGCAGGAGACAATGAAGTGAGTCATACAGCAAAGACAGCTGAAAGCGGCCCTGCAAAGCAGTGCCACTAAGAAGAAAAAAATATAACTGAGAGCAGGAAATAAAAAAGAGCATCTTGGAAAAAATCCAGGCTAATGCATCCGAAGAAATATAATCTGAAACGCAGACATACATGGCAACAGAAGCTGTAAAAGCCATAAGGCTGAAAGAGATAGAGAGATAGTGGACTGCAAATTAGATATGAGGCTCTGCAAAAGGACCAATTTGGGCCACGCGTTGGAGGAGCAGCACGTGACGGGTTAGGGAGGCTTTAGGCCTGTCTTGGATAACTGTTCTCTTCTGTGGATGAGAGAATTGGATTCACTGGGGTGATTTCAGCAAGAAACAAAATAGTGATGATCTGGAGGAAATGCTGAGCACTATTCATAGTGCGATGGTAGGAGCCTGCACATACGTGAGCGTGCAAGCATCTCGGGTGTGGATGAGGGAAACAGCAGCACAGGGCATGGCAGAGCTAGGCTGCAGCCGAGGAAAAGGCTGATTTCCGCAGGACAGCAGAAGGAAAGTCTCGGTGGCAGCGAGGTTGAGTGCCGTGTTTGAAGATGGCATAACCAAAATATCGGTTGAAAGCCAAATACTGAGGTGACATAAGAAGATCCTTGTCTCTTTTTGGAGCTGTGTCTGGTCAGTTTAAGCCTGCATTTGTTCTTTAAGACACTTGTAGACTTGAAAAAAGAGCTAAATGGTGATGGTGGAGCATTTACACACTCCTGTGGGTCTTCTGTAACTGGAGGTGAAATCAAACCAACTGTGTCAAAGCAGAGGGTGCTGCACATCCCAGTCACTGGTGGCCCAGAGAGGGGAAGGCTGGGCTGGCCCCGTTACATCTCCCTGTGTGGGAGGAAGCACCCTCAAGCTTTCCCCGCCTCCCCATCCCAGCTAATAACCCAAGTAGAAGTGTGACAGGGTTTGAAAACGTCACTGCGGCTGGTTTGTTTCTCCGGTGAGAGGGTCGCTGTCGCAGGTTCCTCGGGGTGGGAGGCAGCTGAAGGCTCCTGCCTGCAGTCCGGGTGAGACGCCAGTGCCAAGAGAAGCAGTCGTGACCTCTTTCCACCTTTGCTTTGGTTGACCCCATTAAAGTGAGTTTAGTCCTAAAGAAACAAATCTTCAGCTAATTATTTCCCCACTCTGGTGGCCGATCTCATAGGTATTTTACCATTTTAAGTTGGAACAGTTGCTTTGAGCTTTTTTTTTTTTAAGTGCAGCAAGCAGAAGCGGAAACTGAAATCTGATTTACTATGCTCTTGGATGCTGGTCAGCTGTTCGTGTTGAAAAGGTTATATTAAAACAGGTTACCTGGTAGTTTTGAAAATGCTCCAGCTTGCTCCGTAGTAGCACTGCATTTTGCAGAGCCTGATTATTCAAACTCCTTTTTCTGATATTAGCATTAATTCTCTTACAGCAGTATTATAAAGTTGCTTATTTCTTGGCCCTTAGAAAAGTGGGAGCCTGTCTGTAGGCACAGCAGGCAGCTTATCAGCTCAGCAGCCACCACTGCTTGCCAATACCGCATGTTTCGTAAAGGCTTGCAGTCAACCTTGAGAATTTACGGACGTTGGCTTGTGTTCCTTTCCCTCTGTGTTTCACTGCACTGTTTAAATCAGGTGTATTAAAATCCTTGCTAAATTTAGAGAGAAGAGGGAAGCTGCAATTACATCAGCTCTGCCTCCTGCAAAACCTGCATCTCTTGGGCAGCGAGAGCTGGAACCAACTGGGGTGCGAGGGGGCTCGGAAGACATAACCCTGACAGCAGGTCTGTGGGTCTGAAGTAAGCCTGTAGGTAATTTCTGACTTTGACAGAGAAATGGAGTAAAAGAGCCTCCAAATCAGCAGTTTTAGTAGTTCAGGATGGGTTGGGGTTTTTTCCCCTTCCAAATATTTTTGTTCTATTATATCTGATACCAGTCAAGGAGAAAGGAAGCTCTTTAACCTTAATACAAATAGAACAGTAATGCTTTAGAAAAAAAATCTGCTCAGTTCATACCTCTAGGCCGATAGTTCTGACAGACCAGAGAATTTAAAAATAATATTACTCCTTTGTTGTTTTTTTTCCCTTAATCTGTTTAGCTGTATAAATCCATTTGAAGCCTTTTTTTCCTTAGGAGGAGTGAAAAATTACCTACAGCAATAAATCCATCTGTCTGTCGTGCTGTTTATTTTTCTATCTATCTATTTTTCTATCTATCTCATAAAAACTTTAAAATGTTTTTTATTTCTATATCATTGCTGAAGATCAGTTGTGACGTTTTCTGTTTAGGCTGCTAAAGTTTTTGGCAGAGAGAACATGGATTTTGTCCTTTGACGGTGAATTCAATTCAGCATTTATTGCAAAGTCCTCAAGTGTTTAAATGTGTGATGATAGACAACTAAAACTCCTGCTGTGCAGAGCTCCGCCAGGTCTCTTTAGTAGTTCTGCTATTCAGAAAGAACTGGGACTTGTTTCATCTGTTTTTAATAAATATGAGGCTTGCACGCTATTTATGTCAGAACTAAAGACGACTTTGTGTTACAGTTTGACATGTAGAGTCTAACTTCTTAGCTCTTTCTTGTAAAGATACCTACGCAACTTATGATGTTGTTATCCTTTAAAAAAGGTGAGGGGCTTGCGCTTCATCTTACCTGAACCATGATGTTGAAGTGTGTATGTGAAAGGAAAGCAAAAGCTGTTCTGCAAAAATGCTGGTCATGTGAGAGGCTACGCACCTGGACTGGCTTACCTGGCCAAGGTGGAGACCCGTGTTTGGGAGCAGCTGGTTTTGGTTGGGTCTGTCATGATGTTGCTAAAGCTGGGGAGAGTCTGATTCTGAATGTTGGAAAATGAGAGGAGGACAGAGCCGGGTTTGGTGCATCAGGCGTCGGCATCAGCCTGGCATCCCCTCCGTCATCTTGGAGAAGTTGTTCAGGTGATGTGCACGGGAAAGCGTTTGGTGATCCCTGAGCTTCCTGGGAGCTGTAACACCCTGTAGGCATGACTTTCTGTCTGAACTAATGTGCATTAAATGCTGTCAGCTGTTAATGGGGACCATGGTGTATGGTAGATGGGGGAGAGCTGCTCCAACGTGGTTTTGCCAAACACGCTTGTCACACTGCCAGGAGGACTGGTGAGCCAGGAGCCCAGGGCATGACCGCAGGGACAGCACTTACTCTGTGACTTCCCCGTATTTTCTTTTGTTGAGAGATGAGAAAAATCTGCTTCAGGGCTCTCTGCATGGTGCTGCCATTTGGTAAAAATACAGCATCACTCCTATGCTGTTTCTGAAGTGTATTTTTTCACTTTTGTCCTGTGAGATGGGTGGGGAATGGGGGCGTTTGGACTACTTGCACAGACCTTGTAGTTCGGTGGGAGGATGGAGGGACAGTAAAGAAGTTCAGTATTTAGGCACTGATATTTAGCAACTTCGTGAAAAGTGGGTTTGCAGTACAAGCATGTATTTTGTTTCTGGGGTTTATAATGCTTTCTTCTTCATCTTTCAAGATTTTCAAATAAAGTATTGATACTCGCAGTCCTAGAAGTAATGAGAACCTTAGAGGAGATTCAGCTGTAATTTCTCCATTGAGGCCAGGCAAAGCAGACTACCAAACTAATTTCCAAATGTAAGTCTGTCATGCATGTGTTTAAATTTGATTCAGTTCCTTTGAAACAGTTCACTCTGAAAAGCTTTTTCCATAAAAATATGCACAGTGAAAAATGTTTACGTTGCAATATGGCACTTACATTGCATTAAAAAAAAATATGTTATACATCTATTTATTTGCTGTAATATTTTACTAACCAACTAAGCAAAGTAACACGGAGGTCTTGCGGTGTCATGCTAAAAACGCAAGTGTTGGGTTGCCAAGTGTTGATGTTCCCACGATACAAAGACACAGAAAAACTAAGGCAAACTGGAATGATGCTGTAGTGCTGGTAAAGGAAATACAGCGTGTGGAGATTAAACAGCTGAAGGGCAGACATGTATTACGAGTGAGTCTGTGCAGACTGTTGTCTTGCTGGGGCCAAGTACTACTTAGGCATTTGCTGCATATTTTGACCAAGTACAGAATGTAGGAAATCTAGATTTAACATGTTCAAGACTAACATTTCTTTAAAAAAAAAAAAAAGGCGTGAGGGTGTCACTGTTTTTTAAAATTAGAGGGGTTTTTTTCTTACTTGATGCTTCAAAAATGCCTTTAGAGAGCAAAACGAGCATAGTGATGAAAAAGAACATAAGCACGCTTGCTTGTTAGACTTAGTTAAAGCTAAGTCGATCATCGATACAAATTTGCATTATTTTCCCAGCGTGGCATTTGGTAACAAGTTTCCTCGGTGTGCTTTTGTTTCAGTTGACATTTGCTTGAATGGCCAAGCAAGTTGGCAAATTTTGTGCTGCTGGTCTTTGAAGTTGTGACTTCAGCCCAAACAGCCGCCTCTTTGTGTACGACGGGGAGCCCCTTTGCTTTGAGGAGGGCTGCGTGCAGCACAAAGCCTATAAAGGGCCTGTGCAAGTCTCACAATACTTCTTAGCACTTAAGTAACTCAGGTCTTGTAGGAATATTGGCTTATTTTCTGTGAATTTTTGGTGCAAGCAGCTAAAGTTCAAATTAGAAAAACAAAACAAAACAAAACACAGAAGATTAACCCGAAAGTACATTTTTTAATTGATCTTCAAAGATAGGTTAATACTTAGAAGGATGTAAACTACAGTGGGAATTTACTGTCTTCTCTGTTGAATGTAACTGTTATTTCATGATGGGGTTCAAGTGCAGTCTCTCCTAGATACAAAGAAAGTATGAGATTTACTTGAGATCATAGTGGTTTTTTCATGCTTTACTCTTTCTTACTAGAGTTGTACTAAAATCTGTTGTATGCCAAAAATTATCTGAAAAACTTGACAGAATCCGGTGGCGAAGGATGAATGATAGAATAGGAAGGAGGATTTTTATGTTAAATAAGATAGTAAGTAATCTATTTTTTCTAGTATTTGCATGTTTCATAGTCAGTTGAACTCCTTTTACAGTCCATACCTTAATAATTGTGATAGGAATATAGCTTGCACAGCATATATGTGACTCCTTCTCCAGGTGGCTGTACACGTCCAAGGGAGCAGCCCCGTGCTGAAAGGCAGCTGCAGCTGTTGGAGCTTTTCAGTATTTCTGTGTACAAGAAGTTGAGCATGTGCATGGGCAGCTTTTGGGTGGAGCCTTGTAGCTGCGGTAATTTTCCTTTTAATGCATCTTCCATAGCTACAGTGCAGTGGAGGAGAGGACATTGTTCAGCAATAGGAAGCGCTCACCTTGCATTTTATGCTGACGTTTCTCAGAAGCTGGATTTTTGATGGCTGCAGAACTGAGTGCAAGGGGCCACAATTTCTTGGATGGATAAAATAAATGAGGCGAAGTACTCTGCCCTGGTGAGGCCACATCTGGAATATTGTGTCCAGTTCTGGGCCCCTCAGCTCAGGAGAGACAGGGAACTGCTTGAGAGAGCCCAGCGCAGCCACAGAGATGATGAAGGGAGTGAAACATCTCCCTTATGTGGAAAGGCTGAAGGAGCTGGATCTCTTTAGCTTGGAGAAGAGGAGGCTGAGGGGTAACCTCATAAATGTTTATAAATACATCAAGGGGTAGTGTCAGAAGGACGGAGCCAGGCTCTTTTCGGTGATGTCCAATGACAGGACAAGGGGCAATGGGTACAAGCTGGAACACAGGAGGTTCCGCAAAAATATTAGGAAAAACTTCTTCATTGTGAGGGTGACAGAGTCCTGGCACAGGCTGCCCAGGGAGGTTGTGGAGTCTCCTTCTCTGGAGACATTCAAACCCCGCCTGGACGCGTTCCTGTGTGACCTACTGCAGGTGACCCTGCTCTGGCAGGGGGGCTGGACTAGATGATCTTTTGAGGTCCCTTCCAACCCCTGACATGCTGTAATTCTCTGATTCTGTGAAGTAAGGATTTTTTAAACAGGTTTTGTTGTGTGGGTTTTGCTGTGTTTTGCTTTGACGAGGAGTGACGAATTCCCAGTTACAGAAGTTTCAGCCATCTGACTATTTAAGATTGGAGTCAACCTTCCACCCGTGCAGGTGAGGGCTCAGTGAAGAGGAGCCATCTGGGCGGGCTGTGAGGCAAAGCCAGGGAGACATCTTCCCGGCTGAACTCGGCCGCTTCTTGCCATCCCTCAGATCTGCTGGCTGACCTGCTTTTGCAAGTGCCCTTTAACCGATTTCAAAAACCCCAGCAATTTCAAAGGGTGATAGTTAGCAAAGGTCTCTTTAGGCTGACCTGGCTTGTTTTGGTTGAGCCAGATTAGGGAACTGGTGGCCCAAGCAGAGCTGCCCCATTTGCTGGCCCCATGCAGCTGACTGCGGGCGGCATGGGCTTTGCCTGGAGAGATTTTTCTAATTGATCCGGTTAAACCAGAATGAGAGGTATCTCCCCTGCACTTTGAATGAGGTTTCCATTGGTTAATTTGTATCTCTTAACACTAGTATTAAGCTCTATTAAAGGAAACCACTGTTAAATAAGTCTGCTTTACCTGTAGGATCCCTTACAATAGCTAACCTAATTACAGACGTGCAAGGTAGAGCTTAGACGAGACATTGGAGAACATGATGCTGTCTGCCCTCCACATCAGAAGTAGTGTCCTCCTTTCTAGAGAGGAATTGCGCATATTCTACACGGATTTTAAAACAGCAGTTAGTTTTGTTTTCCTTCCTATCATTCCTATTTTGAATTTTCTTTCCGTAAGAAAACATGGCTGCATTTCTACACTCATCTCTTTATCTGTACCATATACATTGTGAAGGAGATAAGCTTTTTATGACATGAAGGGCTTTTGCTTCAGTGATTTGTTGATATGTAATAGTATGAGTGAAGAAACGCCCATAGTGTGTAGCAATGCATCTTTTAAACTTGCTTTGGATTTGATGGTCAATATCCATTTGTACTTTTTTTGCACTTTGTTATCCACGCATACTTACACCCAAGTAAAGATTTCCATGCAAGCAGCTTCCAAGGTTGGAATAGAAGGATACAATTCACTTTCTGGACTTTTTTTATGTCTGTAGAGGTTGGGTCCAAAGTTGCATGAGAGCTGTACGAACGTGCATTTTTACAGCAACTTTGACTTGGAGGGATGTTCTTCCAGTAGAGCAACCTGTTGGGTTTTTGGGGTGGGATATGGGATCAACTTCATTTTAGCTTTGAAAAAGGCTGTGCGGATGAGTGGCTGCATGTTCAGAGTGTATGCTGACATCTTACTGGCTCATTCACTGGGTGCAGTCTGATCTTGCCAGTTGCTGAAATGGTGCAATTTTGACTCTCTCTGTCAGGTTCCCTGTTCCCTTTGGGACAGCAGCTCCTGGTGAGGTGAGAACAGGTATCCCGCAGAATACTTTTAAGGAGCAGAGAAGCCAGATGCAGGCACACAGGGCAGCACAACATCAACGGCAGTGAATATGAGTTTACCTTGCATGGCAGAGCTGGGGGGAAGACCTGACAGACCAGTCTTACAGGCTTTGTTGGGGAGCCCAGTTTACACAAGACAGAAAGTACTCAGGCGGTTACACGACGATCACATGCCAGCCTGACTTCAGCCATCAACAGAGCATCACTGTGGTTATTAGCTAAGTATTTCCATAATGTGTGTCTCTACAAGTTATAATTAGAGCCAAGCCTGCCCCAAGCTAATTACAAGCTCCTTTAGAAGTATAGTTTATATAAACCTTTTATAACTTTGTATGAGGAAGATATACATCCACAGGCATAGTAAGAATGATGTCTTATTTTCAAAATGAAATTTATAGGCTTTGGTGTCTGTTTCTCCCGCCCGTTACAGTTTTGTGCAGGCTTTTCTGTTGCATCTTCATCCAGAGTTTTTGCCAGAAATATTGCCCAAGTTTAACCAACATCAAGCCAGCGATTGTTTAGTTTTTTTCTGAGTGTTTCGTTCTCACTGCTGAGAAAGTAAACCAGATGTTAAGATGTCTTTGAGCTTTGTGTTTTGGGAAGAAGAATAAATAATACTTAGACTTCTGATAAAAAGAAGATAAGGAGTCTTGAACGTGGTGAAACGTTTTGTTGAACACATCCCTGTAAGGTCTGCATAAATAATGTTCCAGCTCTGGAGCTTTGCTTTGTCTTTGCTTAGATGGTGCTGCACCTCCACATCTGCAGCTTGGTCTCTTAGGAGTAAAGCAATGCTGGCAGCAATTCAGGCAAGCCTCAGTGACGAGTCAAGTTGTGACTATGACGCAGGGTTGTAAGGTGGGTGGTGTGCCTGGAAGTCTAACTCGGCATTACCCACACATGGGTGGTTTTTGCAGCACCAAGCACTGAGCTGGCCAATGCTGCTCTCTGGGATGACACTGGGTAACTGTATGGCAAAGGCAAGGCCAGATGGTATCGACATGGTTGTCACTGCTCTTCCAAGGTGTTCTCTTTGGATTTTCCTCTTTACTTGCTATCTTCCATTCCCTGCTGCCACGTGCTGCTCTCTCAGAAGTGAGTGATGTCTGAAAAGGAAAGGGAACACAGTAGAGCTTGCAGCACCCATGCCCTTGGCTTTTGACCCCTTGGGTACAAGGGGATGCTCACGTACCCTCCATCAGCACTGCTCTTAGGGGAGAAAAAAGTGGGGTGCATAACCCTCATGTGTGGCTGAGGAAAGGAAACTTATGACATAACTCCTGCAGCTGATGAATTCCTTCTCCTTGCTTCTGTCTAGCCATTTTTGAATTTGGTATTTAGTTTGATTATTCAGGTCAGATCAAATTTAGGTCAGTTGTGATGGACTTTTTCCAAATCCAGTTCCCTTGGTTCCTACTGTAAACGCTTACCAGATGACACAATGTGAAGCTGGAACAGACTTGAGCTGTGTGATGACCGACTAAAATCTCAGTGGGAACCGCTTCCACGTTCCTGAGATCAGTTTCTCATGTAATAAATTCTGTATCCAAAATTGTATCAAATACTTTTCTGACAAGAGTGAGTTTTTTTCTTCTAACGGACAAATCCCAGCAGGACTATTTATAAGAAGCCTCTCTCTTGTGTTTGCACTCACATGCCTGCTATTCAGACCTACACTGAAGAACAAATATAAATAAAAATTCTCGTTTCCTTGCCAGCACTTTCGGACTCACCCTTGTTGGTCTTGCCTGACATCCTCCGCTATGTTTCTCGGACATTGTTCTGTCGGTAAAAGTTGCCTTAGGAAAGAAACTGCCGTTAAAGTCTTCTCCCTGAAGCAATAATCTGGATTTATCTGGTGATGCTTTTTCTTTGCAGACTGTTTCACCGCTTTGTTCTGCCCGGTCCTCTCCTGGCCGTGAGGCATGGGGAGGAGTGATCTGGGCAAGTGGCAGGCTCCGTGCTGTAGCGGGCTAAGACCTCTGGGATCTGGTGTGACAGGGAGTAGCCGAGATGGCGAGCGCCCGGGTGATGCGCGGGGTGTCCTTCGACTTGGAAGGAGGTGGCTGGTCCATTTCCCAAATGTAAATCCAGGCAGGGGAAAAGCTGCTGGAGTTGTTTTTTTAAGTATTAAATTCAGAGCTAGATTCTTTCACGGTTGATTCCTAAAATGAAGTTAGAAAACATCCAGAACTTCTTACTAGACCAACCTACAGCCTCTTCTCCTCTTACAGCATCTTTATTCATTTCCTGAAATGATAAAGGGAAGTCTTGACACCAGACTTCCCCGAGTTATGTCTTGGCTCACTGTTGCTACATGTCAATCTCTTCTGCATTAGATCAGACAGATGAGACCTGTGCTCTTGGTTTTGGAGAGTCCCTGGTGTACCTGGAGCACAGGGGAGAGCATACTCTTCCTCATGGGTCTCCTTGGTGGCTCTAAAACCCACGCTAAGTCATCCTTCTACTATTCGGCTGCTTGATGAGATGTTCTGTGCGTACCTCAAAATATGTGATATTTTAAAGCTAGATTTGTTTTTAAATAAGAGGTTTGCGTTAATTGGCTGTTATAAATTGCAAGCAAGAAGAAATGATTTATTGCTTATAATTAGAAATGAGTTATGAAGGGGAATGTTGGTAATCATAAAATAAAGCTTGGAATACATTGATTTCCAGATGGCTGGCAGTAAAATTGCTCTTTAATGTATAATAGACCAGACACAAGGAAAAAAATATGTCATCCGTCTTTATTCCTTGATGGATTACTTGTATGAATCTATAGTTACTTGAATTTTGAAATATTAGTTTTGCCTGCATAATTGGATGAGAGGAACTTAATTTGCGTGGTGGTACATGCTGTCAGAGGTGGTAGTGAAAGAGGTGAGTTAGTATTTTGCCCAGCATGATTTTTGTCCTTGTAATGTCAACAGGGAAGATCTGATGATAAATCTGGCGTCACCTTTGGATATAACAATCTCAGTGGATTGTTCTCAGAGACTACAGGTTACTAAGATGTTTTTCTTTTCATCTTTTGCCTCATTAGATGTTTTTATGAAGTTGAGGCTGATCAAAACACCTGTCCAAAAGCAAATGTCTGTAATCCTCCTTGCTTGAGTTTAGAAAAATATATTTGCACCAGAAACAGAGATGACAGTGCTACTGCTGAGAACTTTTCAATAGAATAATCTTTTTGTTCAAATGATAATGTGTTTGTTTACCTTTTTAAATTTAATTTCTGTTACTTTACTTCCAAGCCTGATTATAAAACTATTTCTGTTTGCGTTATCTGCTAATGATGGTGCTTTCTGCCGTAACAGATGCATTCTGCACTCTTACCATTTGAGAGACTGTGCTACAAGATAGTTAGACCTTTTTCGATTGTCACCACATGAGTTGTCTCACATTCATGTTTTAAAAGTGACAGTCATTAGACTTGCTTAACTGGGACCATCATGATTACTCATTTACCTTCATTAGAATGCTTCATACTTCCTTTTTTTAAGTGGCTTTTCCCAGCAAGGTGCAGATTTGCCTTTCTGCCATCATTTCAACTGGAAAAATTTCCATGGTGAAACGAATAATATATTTTCAGCTAACATTTTCCTGACCTGTGGAGAGATGAGCTCATCAGTGTCTTTATTGACAAACCCAGGAAGAAGGTGTGTCGACCAAAAATATTAGATCAGTCAGCCTTTCTTGTCCTGGAGCAATTGTAATTTCCCATGGTCTGCAGCAATTTCCTTTAGAAACAGATATGTGCAGAGATTGTTTTGGATCTGCCGCAGTAACATAATTTCATTTGCTCCCAATAAGGTGACTGTAGATTTCATTCTTTTCATTTTTGCTGTTGAAAATCTTTTGGTTTAGTCACTGGAAAGAACAGCAAGTTGCTATTTTGCAGCATCTAATTGAGAAATGAGTGCTGTAGCTACGCAGAGAAGTATTGCCCGCTCTGAATTGGGTTATTGAAGATAGATATTGTGGCCTCTGAGCCTTTCTGAAAAGCCTGGAATAGGGGGTTTAGTTCATGATATATTAGCAAAGTTCTTGCTTTTGAAAAGCGTATTGGTGACTGACGCAGATGCTTAGTTCCTCCCTGATAAATATACCCTTTAGTGAATTATAGGGTTCTCATTTTTTTGCCAGTTTATGCCTATGAGGTTTGGTCCCTAGATACTTAAGCCTGGGCATTTTCTGGAGGAGGCCAGTCTCATTAGTGCTGAAGATGTTCTCAGAGCTGCGTTGTCTGATGCTGTGCTGATGAAAGTGAAGCTTCTCTGACCCAGCAGGAAAGAGGATTGAGTGGGAATCAGAAGTGGGAAACTATTTTTCATTGCATGCACTCTAGTGTTTATTGTCACTTCAGCTTTGCTTTTTTTCTGCTTGAAATGGTTGTTTCTGTAGCATTGCTTGCACGGAAGCAGGAGGGAGGTGCTGGCTGTGTTGGAGCAGTAGGTGGAGTTGATGCAAGCCTACTGGAGCAGAGTCAGAAGTAGCTGGCTCAGGCACTGCTTGACCCATCCCAGTCTTGCTACCCAAGTTTCTGGTGGTATCTAGGAGGGTTCAACCCCTGCCAGCTGCTCCATCAGTGACATTTGTACAACTGGTGGTCATTTCCAAGGGACTTAACTATGTGTGAGCTGAGCTCACTGCAGTGAGCCTGCCCTTCAGTTGGTGTCTTTTGGTCGTTGGTTGGGGTCTCTGTAGCCTTATCACTGGGGAGAGTGATTCAGGGAAGCTCCTTGGGGCTTTCACATCGATGGTGAGCTGAGCTGGACAGCGGGCTGGTCAGCCTGGCCTTCAGAAAGCCAGAGAAACCCTGCCTGCCTCACATCCAGGCACACGCGGTCTCAAGACATGAGCATCAGAGATGCTTTGTCTTTCGGCAGAGCGTGATGATGCCTGTGGTTGTATCTGGACTTACTCTGGTGTGCCACAGTGCACCCTTACACCCTGTCCTGAAGGCATCGTACCTTGGTGTCATCGTGCCTTAGCCATGCGCCTCGGTGCCCTCTTTAGGGGAGGGAACAGCTCTTGTGACCACCTGACTCTCAGCCAGAGGCAGATGTAGAAGATGGTGGGATCTGCAGCTGAACGTGCAAACCCCAAAGTGCTCCAGGCTCACACTCAAGTTTGCAGTCTCTGTTTCACCCTCTGGAAAAGAGTGCTGGCCAGAGGTCAGAGGGTAACCCCTTCGTCCTGACCTAGTGGCACGTGAGTAGGTCGGTATCTCCCGACGCTGTTGTGTTTCCAGCAAGAGCATTAAATCCGCGCAGAGAGGTAACATTGACAGTACCTAATTAAAGGGCACTCTTAGCTGGGGTAAACATTTATATTAATTTCCTTTTCATGCAGATGTCTGGTAAACTGACCTCCTGAGGCCAAACCATCTGGCCTCAGGTGGGAGGAGGATCTCATCCAGCACAGAGAACCTGACCGGGCTCGTGCTGGCTCATTTCTCAATAGCTTTTTCTGTCACTGAAGGGAGATACGTGTGAAAGGCCTGTGGTATGGATGTATATGTTTTATGGGCATTTGTCTTAGCTGACCTGCATAATTACACCGCAGGCTTGTGGCTGCGGGCTCTGTGGTATCTGCTTTCTATCATGTTTTCTGGGATCGTCCGCGTATAAAATTAGTATGGGCGGTAAGCAGCAATAAGATGTTCCCTTCTTGGGTGAATTAAATTAAAATTCAGTCAGAAACGGAGCTTTCGGTGACTTTCCAAATTACTTGCAGGATGGCACTGAGGAGGTTGTTATGGTATCATAAACCTTTTTGGTGGGCAAACAGCCTGATGCAAGTGAGGTGGTTTTATTACCTAGCAGTGCTCTTTCATTTTTCATATACTGTGCTGTGTAATCCTTTTGTTATTAAATAATAAGGAAAATAAAAACAGTTGTTTGTCACAGCCAGCTTGTTTTTCAAAGAATTTGCTCACTTTCAAAGTTCAGCCTGTGTGATCTGCAGCCCTGTCAGGAGCTATTATACTGAATCTTCTTTTAAATTGTTAAGCTGGAGGACAAACCTAGATGCTATCGTGCACATTTCAGCTGAGAGCGGAGCAGATTCGGCAGGGAGCAGCTTCTGATGCCATGTACAGCGCCATTAATTTTTGTTGCAAACATGTCTAGATTATCTGCTTCCAGTGTTACGTGTGTTGGCTGACACCGGCATTTGTAGATCTGCATAATTTTTGAAGTAGTTTGAAATGTGGTTATAACACTTGGGGCTGTGTGAAATCTTTTTTTTTCCCCTTTTACAAATCAGTTGCTATTCAGAAAGTTGCTTATTTTGTTAGCCCCTCCCACAAGGTACTGTATTAATTTGCAAAGATCGTAATGAAACTGCCCCAGACTAGAAATCATCATAAATAGTTAACAATTAATGAAACACTTAGGAAGACGAGTTGCAACATTTTTCAGCAGAGACTGTTGGTGCTTTAGCATATATGGGATCATACCTTAATGCAGGATATTATTGTCGTTTATGGAATTTGGCAACCCTGAATCCAAACTGGACTGTGATGGAGAGAGTTTTTCACGTATAGTGTGTGTGTGTGTGTGTGTGTGTGTGCACATGTGTACCTTGGTAGCCCTTTACAGGTGAGGCTGAGTCATGCACATCAAAAGTTGAGAAAGATACTTCAGGTCCTTGTTTTTTCAAGGTGCTGTTTTGATCATTACTGCTCAAACCTATCCCAGCCTCAAAAGCAGTCACGCTATTCCATGAAGACACTTTTTTCCCCACTCTGCAGTGCAGCCAGACAGCAGAAGGAGCCCGTATCTGTAGCCATGGCAGCCAATAATTTATTGCTCCATATGGCTGGTATGGCAGCAGCTGCTCTGGTTTAAGGAGGTCAGGGCATCGAGGCATTTAAGAAACAAAACAAAACCCCACTATAAAACCTTCCTGAATGGCTTTGTACAGTAACAGTTCAGTTCTCCATAGGAGAGCCAAGGGAGAGACATTAACTTCTTATATAACTTTTACATAATTTTAGCCCAAGATGTTATTGGGAGGGGAGATTTTTTTTTGCTTCTCTTTGTGATGATTTTACCTTTTCTTTTCAATTTTGATCAGTGGTGTTGGTAGGGAGCACACAGTTCCGAGGCTGTTCACCCCACCTGGCGAGTGACCTCCTCAGGTAGGTGCTGCAGAAGGGGCCAAACAGGCAGAGCAGGAGCTTCTGGATGCCTTAGATATTACACCGAGGGAGAAAGCGTATTGCCCAAATCCAATGTCGGCGCTGTGTTTCTAGTACCAATGTGAGGATGTGTGCTTTGTGGGCAATTATCACAAACAGAAATGCAGCTTTCATGTCAGTTTGGGTGTGAGAGTCACTCGCTGCTGAAAAATCATATAGCAGGGCTCTTGGTTTGAGCACTAAAGTTTGCAAATAGGCTTTTCATAAGTGTGAATCTTGTTATTTTCATTAGGCGACCATTTTAATTAAAACGAAACTGGAATGTTTACTCTTTGCTTCCTATAGCTATGATTGTTTTCTTCACTGTGTGAGCACATGTATAATTTGCTCTAAAAGAAATGTCAGCAGTTTCTGATTACCTTGTGAGTTTTACTCAACAGCTTGATTTTAATTGGGGGGAGGAAAGATTTCAGGGTGCTGCAGGGAGGTCTGATGTCTTTTGGTAGCAGAAGGAAATAGGTGCTATCTTTGGTACAATGTTAATTGCAATAATCACTACTACTGGTTTAAAATGAAAGTTCTTCATTTCTTATCCCTGTTGGTTTTTTTCAGTCGTCAATGAAGTACAACTTGTTCGGTAATTAGCATCCTTCAGCTACTTAACCTTTTGACATTGCTGCGTCTGTATGTTTGTACGCATTTAAACAGGGTGACTTCTGGAAAACAGTGATTGATGGTAGATAGTCCTAAATTTTAGGACTAAATTTTACAACGAGATGGTGAAACACTGGCACAGGTTGACCAGAGAGATGGTAGAAGCCCCATCCCTGGAAACATTCAAGGTCAGGTTGGACTGAGCTCTGAGCAACTTGATCTACTTGAAGATGTCCCTGCTCACCACGGGGGGGTTGGATTAGATGACCTTTAAAGGTCCCTTCCAACTCAAAGCATTCTATGATTCTGTGGAAACTTTCAGTTCAGGTTAGATGAAGGGACGAGAAGGCCAGGCACACAGGGAGGAGTGCATCCATGTCTTTAAATGTATCCTCTCTAAGCCCAGAAGTGCAACAGGATTTATAAGTGATAGTTTATGTAGGTCAAGCGTATCTCTTTCTTGAAATTTTTGATAATTATGAAATATGACAAGAAGTATCTGTAGCAGAATAATGTGTTCTGGATCCCTCAGTGGCGCATTTCCTGAAGCATTCTTGTGGCCTCTTTTTGTTTAGATCTGCTGTAAGGAGGCACCTTGGACTAGTTTGGTTGCCAAAATGCATTTTGGGTCCTGCAAAGCATTTCAGAGATCACCAGTTTCTGAACCTTTTGGACCTTAACCAATATCTTGTATTTTAATACTGTCTTCTCCATCAGAGATAATAATCTGAGTGTCCCCTGCTTATTTTCTGGTGGTTTGTTTCCTCCTGATGATTATTTAAAATGAAAAAATAAGGAGGAAAACAATCAGTAGGTGTGTGTTGACAGGGAGGAATGACTAATACAAAATTAAGAGGAAAGATACTGCTTATCATAAAAAAATGTATCTCTGGAGACATAAATTGGTATTCATTAAGTTGTTTGGCTAGACTTAGTTAAAAGATGTACTTGAGGAGCTGTCTAAGCAGTGTTTCGGTAGAAAGCAAGTCATCCCTTTCATGACTAGATAGCTCTAGATGAAGAGAAGAAACCAGAAAGCAACACTAAATGATCGATTGAGAACAGCCTTCATGGCAGTAAGGAGACAACAGGCTATGAAATGTTTTTCAGAAAGAACAATTATTTAACACTTTGCTGGAAAGTAATACTGCTCCGTCTTTTCTCCCCCCAAACGCAGGTCATTTTCATATCTGATGCAGAATTTCTAAAAATGTTTATGTTCAATTTCTGTCATTTTTAATTCAAGGTATAGAGGGTCCCCTTGGTTTTGATGATGATTTCTGTAGCTGGAAGTTAGAATTTCACCTCTGGTGATTGTGAAGTTCCATGTGTGTAATTTTACTGGTGTCCTGTATATATCATCAAATACAGGGAAGCAGTTGCAGAGCGATGCTGGGTAATTCAGAGTGTGCTTCAGTTTTGCCACACCTGTGTTATTCCAAGAAATCAGTTATCTTTTCACTTTTGTAATATGTGACAAAACCATCTATTTCAAAGACCTTTGGGATGCACTGAGGCAGAGGCTTACAAGGGAATGTGTGTGTTAATTATTATGGAGTCTGTGACTCTCTGCTCGTTGTCTTGTATCTTTAAAAAAGTAATCGCACAACAGAACACTAGCAAAGTGCTTCCTCACTCAAAGAGTCAATACTGTGTGTCAAACTCCTGTGCCTGGTGTAGCTTTTCTGATGTTCACCATTTCTTCTTTCCTTCTTTGCAGATTAAGGCCCTTGATTTCAACACAGCTTGCTAAAAAGGCTGCCACTGAAGAGGTATGTGAAGTCCAGCACTTCTCTTAGTGCAGTTTGAGTTTGGAAGTTCCCACAAGCCTTTCTCAGCCCGGCTGGAGTTATGTGGTAGATATGGGCAAAAGAAACGAGTGTCTTGTCTCTCTGATCACATGAGGAGCTGGTTACTGCAAACCCTGCAAAGCTGGGGCTACCTGTTCTCTAACCAAGAGTTGCCCTCACTTAGCCATCAGTAACATTAGCACAGGCTCATAATGCCTAGTTAGACAGCAAAGAAAACTCCCTGTAGGGATCTAAAAAGGTACATATCAAACAAGGGGGCGGGAGGAGCAGAAGACAGAGCTCGTGCCTGTTTTCTCAGCACCTGCACCATCCCTTCAGAGAAGGGGGATGATGCAAAATGATTTTTTACGCTTTGGTTTGTTTGGTTGTTTAGTTTTAAAATATGGTAGTTTATGCTATAGAAAAGTTAGTGCTACTGACTGGCCACCGCCAGAAACCCTCCTTGGGTGGCTCTGTGTACCTGTGTTTTCTGCCAAAGGGATCATGATTATTATCAGAGGCACAGTGATAACAACTTGCTTTCACTATTAGTCTTACACTGGACAGAGTAGACATACACATTTTGTGCATGATAAAATAACTGTCTACTGTGTAGCTAAAATTTCTCTTCGTTATATACCAAAGGTATTTGTCCTCCTTTTTCCCGTAAATGTGTGACACTGATACCCTCTTGAAAGTGAACCAGTTACCTTGGGTAGTTTAATGTCCTTTGGCAGTTGCTCATCTGTGCATAAACATACGTGCCCAACCCAAGCCCAAGGTGTCTGGGAGTGAACTCAGGAAGTTCTATTTAAAGATGTTGTTTGACTGCCTTATTTTTAAAATTACTAAAACCCATTGATTTTCAGAAACAGTTTGATATCCTGCCTGGGGAAATACATTTTCACTTCATATGCTATGCTCATTAGAAAACTCTGCACATTTTTAGAAATATAGCAGTCTGGAAGTGGACATGATAATTAGAAGAAGGTCACATTTTAATTAGCATGGTGCAATTTTAAAAAATAATGACTCAGTCGTAGCTCCTTTATACTCACTCACTTTTTCAGAGCAGATGGATACTTTTAAGCATATAAATTGATATATATTATGATGCTGATTCGTCTCAAATTGTTGTGTCTATTTCTGCTTTTACTGAAAACCTAGGTGGATTCAATTTGATCACTCTAGAGGCTAAAGCAGTGGTAGGAAATATTAATAAACTGCAGGGGAGTTCCTCTAAATAAAATGATTAATTTGAGCATTAAAAAATAATGAAGACCTGTCACTGAGTGATCCAAAAATCTAAATACTTTATTTTCTATTAAAATTAATGGGTGTCTTTTGCCATATTAATGAGCTATTGGAGCAAGCCCTTAGGTGACTTTGAAAAACTCAGGCAGATTCTTTAGGTTGACTGTCATGGTATATGACAAGTTCAGGAACAGCTTTGATGTCTGAATAATTAGACTATCAACTTTCTGGTACAGGGGTTTTCTCTTCCAATGTCTCTCTAAAGTGCCTGGAGTTGACGGGATTCTGGGAGTTACATCCTCCTAAGTAAGTAAATAAATAGAAATTGCACCACCAAGTCAGAACTTACTGCCAATGGAATTGGAGAGGATGCAGCAGTACGTAGTTGTGTACTGTAATTCAAAACGTAAATCACTGTTGGACTTTTCTTGTGGTAGTGACCAAAGGAGTTGGGGTTTCCTGGTCTGCTTTGGACCATTCATTGTTAGGACACCTCACTGCTGTCCTTCCCAAGGAAGCAATCCTGGTGTTTTCTGTCTTTCTTAGTAGAGGAGATGACTCTCAGTGCTGATAGCTGCTGTCTAGGGACAAACACTGTTAAGCGTTCCCTTCTCAAAATTGCTTACATGACAAAGTGTTAATGGTTACTCTTTAATGTTCTTCAAGTTGCCAATAGTGGGATGTCTTTTTGGGCCGCAGGCTGTAGTGTACAAACTCCAGTTAGCCTCAAGTGCAGAACAGAGGTGAAAAGTGCTGTATTACAAAGCTGGTGGAGATAGAGCTCCTGTGATATTTCTTCCCTAGATGAGAGAGGGAGATGGAGCCCTGGACTGGGCACACCGTGGAAGTCAGAGCCTCGGAGAGACCAGAGCCCGGGCTGGGCTGGGACAGACCATGTTTCTGGTTCCTGCCCTGTTCCCAGATCTATTGTTAGTGAGCCTGAGATAATTTTACCTTCTCCAAAGTCACCTAGATGTGCTTGCAGTGTCGCCCTGTCTCTCGCTCCCTGCTTGTATCCTGCATAACCTTGGAGCAGCTGGGGAGGCGCACATACAGAACAGGTCCCGTCAGTGATCAATTCCCGAACCGGTGCATGGAGATCATTATTCTGATGAATTTCATAGGCAATGTTACAGGTGCTGGCATGTATTAGCAACCTAGTGCTCTGCCATCACATTAAGTGCTGTCTAAAGAGTGCTATTTGTTCCACAGCTCATTGCGCCTCCAAATAAATCCAGCCAGAGCTGTCAAAACTAATACGTGTTGGGTTTTTTTTCTGATTTGAAGGGTACATTTTTGTTATCATTAAAGTGTCCATAATGTTGTTACTGTGTAATAGGCCAGACGTAAGTTGAGCATGATGAGGAAAAGGTTGTAAGCTTTCCTGCAGAGCTCTGCTGAGGAGCCTGCCCTCACTCCCAGCTTTCTTCTTACTCTGTGCTTGCAAGAGGATCCTTGTTCTGCTGTTACTGTCTCAGGGTATTTCACCTACCTGGGTGTGATTTATATGAAAACTGCGAATGTTTGTGCCTGACTTCCATTTGGACACTGTTTTGCTGAACAACTTTCATGTCACCTGGCAGAGCTGAGTCTTGAGCACTGGGTGTAGCCTCCCCTGTATGGAAACTGCCAACGTTTTGTACAAATATAGAACAAAAGGAAAGGCTGCTTTACTGTCCTCTCTTCTTTTTTTGCAGGTAGTCTTTCCAAAGGCACAAGCAGAAGCATCTAACTTAGAAAAAACATCAGCTGTGTTAGTGGAGAGTGGCCCAGTAGCTTACAACCCTGATGAAGAGGTGGAAGAGGAAGAAGCAGAAGAAGATGATGACCACTGCATGAGCGCCTTGCAGTTAATGGGAGGAAATGGTAAATTGGGATGCTGTCTAAATTACCATGTACTGGTGCTGTGGGGTTCATTGTTGTAGGGCTGAGAACAGATGAGATTCCCCTGCTTGTCCCTGTCCTCTGGCAGTTTGTCCCATGCAGAGCTCCTGCCACCTTTTTGGCAAGGAGTCACCCTTGTCCAAAATTTGACCTTCTTGGAGACTCCTCCTGAGAAAACCTTGCATCTTGAGCTTTAGGCTAAGAGGGCTTCTCAGGAACCAACTGATGTTACACCTCCTTCAGAATCAGGTTTACTGATATGGATCTGAGGAACCCTGAGCTGAGCAGCCCTGCTCCTGCTGCCTCTTCAGCTGGGGCTGCAGCGAGGTCCAGGTTGTCCGTGAGCCCTGGGGACGTTGGCTCTCCAGCTCAAAACAAAACGAATCATCACACTCCATTTCTGGAGAAAGTGTTAGGAGAGAAGAGTTCAAGTACAGAAATTACACAGATAGCGTACGGCGTGCTGTATGGTACACAGATGTGTGCTAATTTCTTTGGGTTACCCAGCGAAGCCACTCGTTTAATTAGATTTCTTTGCTGGCAGGAAAAGGCAGTATCCTCTCTGCTGCGGTTTTTCCTAGCCGGACACATCCACATTTATCCTTTATTAAAAACTTCCAGTTAGAAGTCGAGCTTTGAAAATACACAAAAATATTTTTTAAATGAGAGCTGCTAATTATGGGTTGTGGAAAAGCAAGATGGGAATAAGTTTCCTACTGAAATGTTATTTACTGCAAAAATCTTTCCAGTACTATTAATTTAGCTTTCGTGGACAATATGTATACATTTCACGAAAGCGTCTGTTGCTTTTAAATTGATTTCTCCACTGGAAAATAATTGCTGAACTGTAGGAAAAACAGTTTGTTGCCTGCATTTATTATTAGAATGATGTTCCCAAGACAAGGCACCCATGTGGGGGAGGGTGGGTCTATGTTTATTAATAAACCCCCCACAAAAATAGAATAAAGGTCACTGAGCTTTTTTTCTTTGTAAATGTTACTATTTTTAAACCATTCTGAGAACATTCCACTAACTCCGTGTCTGGTCTGGTCGACAGCTGAAAAATCAGAGTTTTAAAAAAAAAAAAAAAAAAAAAAAAGGAAAAGAGTATTCCCAGAATTCAAACACACGTGTGCAGAGCAGCTCAGCAAATAACTCCTTTCTAACTCTTTCTTAAGGGGTTTTAGACATGGAGTAACTGCAGGAATTACAGATGGTGAACGTCACCCATTCTACACAAATTATTATAGATTACACTTAATTCTGCTTCTGAGCATTTGCTTGGCTCTTCGGATGAAATGTTGGCACTGTTTTGAATCTGGAATATAAAGGTTAACTTTACTGGATGCTGATATGTAGTAGTTATCTGTAGGTTCAACTGTGCAACAGAAACTATCAGTTTCACTGCCTCCAGAAGCACACGGAGTGGAAATTGGTACATTGGAAACACACGGGCTTGCCTTCTGACACAAACGTCACACAGTCTTTGCACTCAACGTTGTTTAAGAAAACCAAACTGGAAAAAAAATCTGGGGCAAAATTTTAAGTTGTTCCTTTAGGAGATGTGGTAGATCTGAGTCAGATGTGTTGGTCAGGATTCATTGCGTGACGACTTTGGTGCTGATGGGAACTCTGTCTCTGAACCCTTACAGTTTCAGCTTATAAATCCGTGAATAATACAAACAAGCCAGCTTTCTTCTTGGTGGCTGTGTCTAGTGAGAGCTGTGTAAATGTATGCTGCTGCTTATCAGCCACCGTGTTCCAAATTACTTGTGACAATCAGGCTTGATCACCTGAACCACTAACTAAATTAAACCAAGTGTTTCACATATCCGTGTGCCAAGTACTCCTAAATGAGGGTCCAGTGACAAGTGAGAAGAGATATTTACACATACATGTTTACAAATAGTTTTATTTCATTGAGGAAAGCACATGCAAGAGCCTTTTGTTTAACCCTCAGAGAATATATGATTTTTCACAGTGCTTGCTTAAGGCAAAACTTACCATCTAGTTACATAGCAGGAAAACAACCTGAAAGTAGCAGTACTTTTGTTGTATCTTCCATCTACTTGGAATACTTGTGTTTTTATACACCGTTGTCTTTTTGTGTTTCAGATTACGGCTTTGAAATGGATGATGATGATGGCTATTAGTTCCATTTACTTCCAAAGGACACAGACTCTGTCTTGTTCCTGGCAAATCTTCAGTCTTCACACTGTGTGAATCTGTCTATGGTCAGCAAATGTAATAGAACAATCTTTACTTTTGTAAAGCGAATTTTAGGTTGGTGTCGACTGGTCAGTTTACATTAACCCACAACCCAGCAATAAAGTTTGAGTTTGTACTTGAATTATTTTTTTTTGGTGGATCATAGTTTGAGGATGACATTACTGCAAGTAATGTTTCCAGAGAACAAAACAAAACAAAAAAAAGAGACAAAATAGACAGTGCATAAAGCATGTGTGGCTGAAAGCAGCACATCTCTTATTTCTGTGACTTTGCTTTTAGGCATGCTGTTGAAAGGGAGCAGATTGAAGGACAGATAGGAGGGCAGGTAACAATGGGAAGCGCGTCTGTTGAGTATTTGAGTACAGTAGCATTATTTGTCTCATAATGCTACAACTAGAGTAAAGAAGACATTTCCAACCTGTATGGTAAACATGACCCTGTTATTTTATACAAGCTTACTTGCTCAAGCCTATAAAAAATTAATGACAAGTTATATATTTGCAAGGCAGTATCGATTTCTCTGAAATTAAGTGAATAGTTCTTTATATTAGTCAATTCAGAGATTTCTTGAAAGATATGACAATAGAAGGCAATATTGGCAGCAAAGAATCATTTTGCACTGCAAGTCCAATGAGGTTTATGTGGAAGGAGGGAGAAGACCTGAAGTGCAGAGAGCAAGCAGGCGACGAGGCTGTGCTCACGTGCCTTTGCTGGGCATCCCCGGGGACACCCAGGTCTTGTCACAGCTGATTTTGCTTCAGGAGAGTCACTCTGGCCACGTCCGAGGAGCTGCTCTCATCCCACTTGAGTTAGAGTGAATGTGGGCTCCTGAGAACTACCTGTCTCTCAAGCCAGTTGAAAGAAAGAGAAAGCTGAGCTTTTTAATAAATAAGCTAGCATCTGCTTTGCTGAATTTAATTTAATGTAATTTGTTTACCTTTCTGTGGGTAAATTAAAGGTCACCACGCAGCAGTCTGACTTTCATGGCTCAAATCCCACCCTTGAGCAGTCAGTGCTACGTGAATAATGCTGGAGCTCCAGCCCCATGCACCCCAAAATGTCACCAGGCTGGTCCTTCTCCTCCAGATACCTCAGCTCTCACAATGCCATGAGAGCAGGGTTGGGGATGGAGCCCCTGTTGTCAGGGGGTCAGGTCCCACCCTCTCAGTGCTGGCTCCAAGGCTCGAGGCTCAGTGGGAAGCGCGCTGCACTCTGGATCATGGCCTTGATGACCACAGATGCAGGACCCAGGATGTTCTCATCTTTCTCCCATGTCTAGTGACAATCATGAAAGCTGTAGCTCTGCAGGCTTGTCTTACGCCGAGGCAAGATGGATATTTGTCTTCCCAATGTGGTTTCTGTTAAGCTGTCTCTCCTGGTCAGCTCATCCTTCCTACCCTTTCTAAGGAGTGCTCATCACCCAAGCACCATCTATCCTTCCGCTGCGGAGGGTAGATCGTGGCAGGAAAAGAAGCTGCCTTGGGAAGCTCTTGAGCAGCGATGATGCTCATACCTGTGGGCATCACCAAACTGAGGAGGGGCCACATGGCCTTCCATACTTCTTCTGTCCCTCTCAGCAGCATGCATAAGAGGGATCCTGTAAGTAGAGCAAGAGTGAGTGCTTTTTTAGGAGCTGACTTGATATTATTTGGCCGGTAAATGTAGTCTGTTGGGTAGGTTGTCTCTGCTAGATGTTTTTGAGCCCTGTATAAGGAGTGTTTCTGCAATGATTTCTAAAAAGCAAAACTTGGTAACAAAAATGATGTCATGAGGCTAATGGGAAGAAGAGCTCTTCTGAAGCAGATTCCAGTTACTTAAGTTTGCAGCACTTCAGTGGAAAGAAGAGATTCCGTATAATTCTTAAAGGAAAAGCTAACATTTTCACCAAGAAAACTGTAGATTTTTTTCCTGATACTTTATAGATACTGCACAAAAAATGATATTGAGGGGATAAACCTTTCTACCTCTCTTTTCTCTATGCCATAAATGAAAAATCATCCTATAAGCAGACAATTTTTTAAAAAGTAGTTTGTTTGGTCAAAGTTCATGCTCTGCAAGTCTTTGAGGCAGTTGAGTTTAAGCACTTGGGTTTGAATTAATCTGCCAATAGCGCTAGTACAAATACCCATGCTCTCAGTATATTCTCAAAGCTTGGGTTTTATTCCAAGGTACACATTATTCTCTATGCAGGAAATAAACATGCATAAATAAACATGTGTATGACTCATGTAGGTCGAGCGCTTTTCTCGGATGCAAGATGTTGGCTCTTAAAGAAACCGCTAAGATGATTTCTTTGTTGCTAAGGGCCTTTTCTCCAGTCTTCTGAGTAGATTTTCATTGGTTTGTTCCCTCAAAGGATACTGAACTTGCTGCCAGTGTAGTGATGCTTTGTGCAGGAGCTGGAAGTCCACCCATATAACTGCTACTAGTAAATTTGGAATTTCAGTAGCACATTGCGTTCCTGAGAACATTGTTTCCTGCACTGCAAGCAGAGGATTGCATTTGCTGAATGCTCTCGTATGATTTGATTAGGAAAGGCTATTGCATAGTCTGCTGGAAGGGCACTTGGAGAGCCCATGGAAAAAACCCTACAATTCTATAGCCTCTCAGTATTGCTGGTGAAGTTCATGATGTGGTTTCTGTACAGGAGTCCTAAGGGAAGAGCCGTGATGTTTGATAGGCAGACTCCACTCTGAGCATTGTAAGGCTTCTTAAGCTGTAGTGGTTATGTACATTTTTAATTTATTGGTGACTTACCAGGATTTTTATAATGTTCATTCCTTCTTGATTTAACTAAGCTCAGGAAATGTAAACAGATTAGAACATGCTAGTTTCTGTTTTTATAGCTATTCATTAAAATGTAAAAAGATTAACACTGCATTAACTCTGTTTACTACTGTTTGATGTATCTGGACAATTTTGTCGTATGTAAGTGAGCCTAAATTCACTTGGAGTGATTTGGACCCCGCTTTTCTCAGGATTCTGATGATAATGAAGAGAGCTTATAAAGCTTCAACATTTGGTGTTCTTAGATCTTCTTATTTGAACCCACACGAGCTGTAAATCATGGGGTTTGTTGCAGAAAGCCTGTCTCTTGCTGCAAGTCACTTGGCTTGACAGGCAAAACCCTCCAGCTGTTGCATCCAGCTTGTCTGCCATGCAGCCTTTTAACACTCTTGTATGGTGGGAGTAAAAAATAAGGGAAATAATGGGATTCTTCACTGTGGTGAATGCATTTCCAGTGTCTTAATCATCTATGACATTTCTTTAAAATCACTGTGTTTAGTACAGCAACTTCTAAATGGTGCCAGACAACCTTGTCTTGAGGGTTAAACATGTTTGTCGAAAAAGTTCTTGCCATCCTGATTGCTTGTTTGTATTCTTTGGATTGCATTGAAACTCCAGTTGCAGATGTGTACAGTAAATGTAGAGTTTGCCTGATAAATGTTCTGTTTCGTATTTTTGTGTTGAATCCTTGCATTTGGTTCAGTTAGTACCAAGGAAATTAAACCTGTTTGATGAAAGCATATGTATCATCCTTACATGACCACAGTATGAGCAATGTTAAGTTTTTTTACTGTAATTTATTGCTGTAAATAAAAAGTAAAACCCATGCATAACCCACCTTTTATGATGCTGTCCTGCTAATTTCTGGTTCTTTGGTCTTCATTCTTCTGAGTATTCATTTTTGATTGCTGCATGATTGGTTGATAGTGGCCAAAATTTGTAATTTAGGGCTTTATTTTGTTTCTAAAAGGCAAGACACATCTAATCAGACAAGTGTTTTTTGCAAGATATTATTCCACTGATAAATGTAGATACTTTCTGTAAACTAGATAACGTTAACAGTGTTTTTCCACTAAGCTATATAATTAACTGACTGTGGGAACAATAGATAATGTGTGTGTGTTTAGTGGAACTGTTCCAGTGCTTGTTTCTGAAAGTTGTATCTTGATAAATAAGGTGTGTACTGAGTTAAAAATCATGTTATTTTATCAACATCTGGTTGCCAGAGTTTGGAGGCCAAAATCCACCTCTACTCTTGGTGCACACCGCTATTTGCTCCTTTTATTTTTTTCTGGAAAAGGAGCTACTACTGGATCTTCAGGAGTGTCTACTGCAAAGTTTTAGGATACAGTAGAACAATTAACAGTAACTTTGATAAACCAGTGAGTGTGCGTCATCGCAGGATTTCACTGTGTTCCCCTGCTCTCACGTAGGTGCCCCTCTGCTCTCATTGACATCAGGATGCTTTTATCTGAGTTTCTTTTCAGCAGTTCCAGCCCATTCCACTGGCAGTTGGGAATTTCTCCAGTGATGTCCGTGGCTGATGCTCTCTCACTCATAACTCTCAGTTGTTAAAAAGTGCTGCCTACCTTGGCCGTGTATTTTCTGCTCTTCCCAAGCTGTACAGTTACTGACTTTATCCTGTGTGTTTTCTCTTCCCTACCACCCCAGGGTTTCATAACCAAAATCATACTGTCCCCCTAGCTGTGTTCATCAAATATGCCTCCTTTAAGGTTCTGAGAAGTTAAATAATGCTAATAAAGCTGAAAACTTGCAAAGATTTATATCAGGTTCATTTGTCACCAGTAGATCATAGCACACTCATTCCTAAGTTCATATTTTGTAGAGCAGAAGAGGCTGTTGTAATTTTCCACTCCTCTCATGTGTAAGAAGAATTACAGAATATTATTTTCTGTTTCTTATGCCTGCCCTGATACCTGGCAGTGGTCTTGGTGAGTGGTGGTTTTTTAGTGAAAGGAGTTAAGCACACGAGAAGTGAGGCTGGATGAAAATTCATGACTTAAGGCATAGCAAATTTATTCGGTGAGTTCCTTCTTTGTAATTTTTTTTTTTTCTTATGAGACCGTCATGTATTTTCATGGAAATGCGGGACGCACTTACATTTCATAAAAATGGCAAATGAAAATCATGTCTTGCCATGTGGTTCTAGGAGCACAGGATTTTATCACTTTCAGTGTGAATCTTACATGGATTGGCAGTAAGTGGCATTGTACTGGACCCCAGGATGGCAATCATTGTATTATCCATTTCTACTGCAAAATTTCAACAAGACCGCTTTCTTACTGCCTGAGAGCACTTAGTAAAGTTTCTCAATTTTTCAAAATCAGAAAAATAGAGCAAATTAAAGGAATTTGAACAAAACAATGAAAGGAAACAGTGCCAACACTGCTTACTGGGTAATTTTTCTTCAATGCTCTCCCGTGAGAAAGGCAAGAGGTATTTATATGCAGACACTAAGAGGGCCAGAAGTTGCATCTTGTCAGCAGCAGAGGTGAGGCAGCTTTGTCCATTTTCCACAAAAGAATTTGAGACATACCTGTTTCACGGTATGTCCTGCACCATCTTCGTCATTTGTAGTCTGGGCAGTTCATGGAAGATATTGAAAGAGGTAGGACACCAGCCAGGTAAGGTGGAGAGGATGGTGAGCTGTCTTTGTTTCACTTGTGTAAAACTAATCATTCAGCAGCTTTAAGGGCTCTAGTTTGATGTTAAGGGGAAAAATAAGATGCATTAAGAAAACCGGAAAGATTAAGGGAGAGTTTCTTTGCAATGATTTGCATTGAGCTGTGCAACAGGCAGTGAGCACAGGAATGGACCAAGGGTCATATTCACGTCTCTGGAAGCCCATCTGGTCTCGCAGCTGCACTAAAAATTTAAATCTTTGGCCATGCCACTGTTTCTGACATGCCTGTGCTTTTGTCGGGTTGAGGTGTGATTTCTAAGTGCCCTGAGATGTCAGCTGCCTCCGTGCTGCTTAATGGAGAGCAGTGTTCCCCACCCATGGGCTGGTGCACGCGTTTCTAGCTTCATGCAGATGTTTCCTGTTCCCCGCCCATATGCTCATTCCCAAAGAAGAATCTGTGAGGTTTTTGTGAGGAAAAAAAAGCAAAACCAACACATACTCATTTTTCAACTCTGCCTTTTTATAACCATGACAAAAAAAAATAGGCCAAACCGCTGATTGCACAGCCCAGGCTGGCCTTGCGTACCACCTTGCTGCGGAGCGGTAGCAGATGTTGGAGAGCAGCGCTCACGGCTGCTGCAGCCATCCATCCTGCAGCCATCCATCCTCGAGTGGCTCGACAGGTAGCGTAGCTGGCAAATGTTCTCTGACTCCTGTCCTTTCGAATGACGATCTCCTCAATCTGCCGTTCTTGCAGATGTGCTAACCCCAGCCCTTGTTAAATACCCTTGGGCACGTAAGCATTTCATTCGAAGCAAGTATTTTTGAGTAAAAGTTCCCTGTGAAGAGTGTGATCTGTGCCCTAAGCAGATGTCTGTTGGCAGGGAGGGATCTTGAGCTCCCAAAACCACAAACAGCTAATAGGAAGGTGAGGTGAAAATATCCATGATAGATGTTCACAGTGCGGTTCCTGCGAATTCGCATCAGGCAACAAGAGCAAGGCAAATAAGGCAAGTGTTTGTTATCTTGTGACATGTCACCCAAAGCCACTTCTTACTTCATTTGTCAAGCACAACTTACTGCCTTGCCCAATTAACCAGCAAAGTGGAGTTACTTTTTCTGCTGGTTTTTAAATAAATGAGAAAAGGGAACTTCAGCCGTGATACAACTGTAGTGTGCAGCATGTAGTACATACCCCTTCAGCTCTGCATGGAGATGGCTGTGGCTGTCAAAGCTTTCTCTGGGTGGTCATAGACTACTCTAACATGCATCTGTTTTAATTGAATGATGGTTCTTCAGAGCAGCATCATGTCTGGGAAACAAACCAAATCCTTGTACCTACATTGATTCCTGCTCTGAGAGCTCACCAAAGGAGAGGCTACACATACATACTGGCACAATTTGAGTAAGATTCATGGGTTGACACAGGGTAAAATATAGGTAAGACAAATGATTTAAAACTCTAGTCACCGTTTTCAAGCAAAATCTTACCCAAGGCCACTGAGAAATTGTTTGATGCTGATGCACGCTGCATTAAATCAGTAGGACCTACCATAAGCTCTCAGGTTTCCAACAGCAAATCAGTGTGATATGAATCATTGTGTTTTCTTTCTGGACCATCAGGCACCATGAGAAGGACTTGGAGTGCTTTTTGCTGCCTGTGGTATAATGAAGGATCCTTCATCCTTTTCTTCCCTGTATATTTTATGTTGGTTCAGAGAAGCTGGCTGCACTGATTAATAAAATACTATCTAAAACACTTTTGGCTGGTGTTCTTGGCACACATGCAAGTGTAGACTTTCTAGTCTTCCCTGATAACTTGGTAAGCAAAAGGTCTTTATTGCCAGGGGTAGTGACAACCCTTGTAAAGCTGCCCGGCATAGACCCCAAGTATTGTCACTGCTTGTGGGTATAATACCGGCGTGAAAGGGGCTACACCTCGGATGAGAGGTGATGGTAACACCATGTAGGAGATTATATTTGTCCCACTCTGCTACGCTCGTGAGTGGGAAAAGCAGATGTAGTAATACTGCTGTGGAGAGAGGTAGGTTGGGGGTCCCAAGGACAGCGTTCAGCCCTCGAGTGAGTCTTGTCCTTTAATCTACCTTGACTACTACAGCAAGTGTGGTGTGCGGAAGGAGGTTAGCAATTGAGGCCATCCGTGAGACCTCAAGTGAAGATCAGAAATAGGCAGGGTGAAGACACAGCTCTTAGGGGATTTAGCTGAGGTTTGGGAGGAAGGCTGTGATTCTTCCAGCATCATTTCAAGCCTACTTTCCCAGCCAAGCGTAGCTACCATTAAATTCTTGTGTAGTTGTTTGGGGAGTGGGGTGGCTTGCAATCCAAGAAAGTGCTTCTGGGGGGTTTGGGAGGGGGTGGGTTTTGTGTGTTTTTAAATTATTCTATTGCCATAAATTGTAAGGACATTGCTGGGGATTGCAGCTTTCACAGAATCACACAGAATCACAGAATGTTAGGGATCAGAAGAGACCTCAAAAGATCATCTAGTCCAACCCCCCTGCCAGAGCAGGATCACCCTTCTAAGCAGAGTCCTTACTGCTCAGCAGGAGTAAGCACTCACTACTGAAGAACAGAGACAAAAAGGGGGGAAAAGCAGCACAGACAGAGAATTGCAGTGAAACTTGAAGCTTGAAAACATCAGTTGCTCCAGCCAGGGATGTCCCATATCAGAGGTGGAGGAGCAAGCTGCAAAAACAGTGGAGAAGACCTGGTCTAGTAAGCTGTGACCTGAAATTCTTCATTTCATCTCTGAGATGAGCTCCGTGTTTCTTAATTTTGCAAGGAGGGGTGGTGGAACCATCTCAGATGGCTCCCGATGACATCCCTCGTTCTTTGCTCATGTGGGCATCATGCCCAACTTGCTCTCCTCCTGCTACTGATTATAGTTTGATCACTGCCAGATTCTGCCTAGCTCTGCGGCTCAGCAGGCAAAGGGGCTGGGGCGTCAGAGCAACAGCTCATTTTCCTGGAAAGAAAGCTGGGCTGTTTCTCAGGGTTTCATCCATGCCTCTGAGTCTGGCTGCTTTGCTGTCTCTGATGGTCTCACTTAGATAACTTCTTGTTCCTGGTATGATTTCTTGTTTGTAGCTTCAGGAAGATAATGTGGGAGCTGAGGGAATCTAGAACCAGCAAGGGCTTTTGGCAAATTTGCATGGGGCTGCAAAGACCTCTTTACACATAGGCCCTTAGCACCTATGTTGTCTGCTCTTCTCTGTAACATGCCAGTTACTGGTATTTTTGTAAGAGAAGGATGATGAATAATTCCCAGAAATGTTGCTCTCTGTTGCGGTGTGTGAGGCACTGTTGCAGATGTTGTGAGATCGGCGCAAAAAGCAGCAACATCCCATCCAGAGCAACATCCAGGAGTGCCAAAAAAAAAGAAGCCATAAAGAAGAAAAGAGTCTTTCTGTCTGAGGGTGAAACATGGGAGAAAGGGCTGAGCTGGGAGCATGGCACAGACAGGTCGCTTTATCTGGAAAGCAGGAGTGGCAGCTGCTTCCCAGCCAACACCGGAGGACAACTTTAGGGGCAGGAGTGGGTTTTGCTTCTGGATGGTAGCTCGTCAAAACCTTGGGCTGCATCCTTGACCCTATTGGTTGCGTGGGTGGAAATCCTACCTCATGGTCACCCTGTCTACTAGCAAAAAAAGGGAAAATGTCTCTAGAGGAACCAAAATTACCCACTGGAATCCCTGCAATCTATAATAAGTATCTGAGGTGTAAAAAGCTAACAAAATGGAATGGAGTCAGACATAAAAGTGATGTCTGCCTTCTTTAACTTGAAAACAGTGTGATATCAGCAATGCTGCAGTGTCTGGGACCAGTCTGAATAGAAATGTGGGAGCATTCAGGAATTACAGTATTTGTACAAGAAATGTTCAAAGGGCTGAAGTCCTGAGTCTCCAATTAGTCATGGGAGCAAACACCATTGGCTTTCCATGAAAGAACAGAAGATTGTTGCCGTTCTGTCTTTCCAAACACATCCTGCTTTCCCCTTAGTATATTTCATTATAAAATGCAATATTAAACCTTTAAAAAGTCTTTAGTAGGTAGCAGATGGTTTTGCAAGTCACTTTAATGAGATGAAGAGAACTTTAATGGCAGACGTTTAAAGTTGTGCTTAGACAGACTTTGGAAAAATCTCAGGAATGTTTTCGCCTTGTTTTTGGCAGAGCTTGGCACCAGATTATGTACAAGGAAATAGAAGGGGATGATTTACACTGACTGGTTCCCTCCCGAGAGTGGTTTTACATCAGTGTAACATCGCTGAGTTCCACAGTCACACTGTGATTTACAGAGGTGCAAAGGGAGAGGGAAATGTCATTAACTTGATGCGGTTGAGGAGAAATATTACATTTCTTGTATACTTGCCTCGTTCCATTGCCACAGTCAAGAGATTTTTTAGGAAGTTTATAGGCAGTCTCCTTGCAGGCAGGACAGCAGTGCGCCAACTCCTTCTGGACATCTCTTTCTGCATATCAGCATCAGAGGCATACGGGAATAAGAAAATGGTGGTGGTAGAGCCCTGAGACCATGTTGCTGTGGGACAGTGTTGCAAGTCCTGGCTTTCTTTTCCCACCCTTGCTAAATTTCCTGAGACCTATCCTGAGATGGTTGTGCTGAAAGCATTTAGGAATGTGGTGGTTCTCAAAAACAAAAACACAAAATCTGTCAAGGCCTCAATGGTTCTTCAAGGCGTGTTACTCTCTTGAGCAACTAATGCCACATTATTCAGAGGTGCAGGGTCTCATAGAGGATATAATCGCATCTGCAATATGCAATCCATGGCAAGGAGGCTTCATATCTCTTTAAATATGCAAATTCCTTTTGTGTTTTTTTGTGGGGGGATTTTTTTTTTTTTTAATGTGGCCAGTTGCTGACTTTCCGACCTGCTTCCTCCAAGGGTTTGTTTTGGCTGTGCAGGGTCTTGGCCTCCTGGGAGCAGAGATTGGGGAGTGTGTGGTGATTCATTTGTACAGCCAGAGGATTGACTGTCCCTGCACATATTAAGAGATGAATCATGCTTCACAAAAGCGATAAAAATTGCCTACTAAACAAGTAATTGCCTGGCTACCTTCTTAGTCTATCCAACCCTTTGATACTCCTCTGAACTGTTGACCCTGTTACACCAGGCCAAGCTTCAGCATCAGCTTTTTGCGCTGTTGGAGACCTTTGTCCTTCTAGTTTTTCTAGATCTAGCTAATCACAAAAGCCATTTTTCAGGTTTGGAAAAGGCTTGCAGCTCTCTGCACCATGCAGGTCACTAAGGAAAGCGTTCACTTTTTCTCCAGATCGACTGTGATCGATCATCTACATACCAGCAAGAATTAACATCCTGTAACGTATCTAGGAGCAGTAGTGATGGACTTGTTGGAAATGTCCTTACCAATGTACAGGAGGGAAAACAAGAACATTTGCTGAGACACTAATGCTCAGCAGCAGAGAATTTCTCTACTTGTGAGCCCCTAACAGTTGCTCTGAAAAGTTCTGTGAGCTCAAAGGCTTGGCATGAAGATGGTTCCTTCTTCTAAGGGCAGTGTGTTTCCCTGCCCTACTTCTCAGGAGGAGCTTGGGAAGGAGGTTGGAGTGAACTACCCTTTGGAATCCGAATGTCAAAGGGCTTCTGTATCAAGAGAAGTAACAGCTCTTCATCTTCTCCTCAGCTTTGCAATAAATAAGAGGCATCTATTGTCATTTTGTCACCATCCCTACAGTCATCTCCATTAGGTCCTTGGCACATTCTGCTGTTTTCTCTATCTTGTGGGTGGATATTTCTGTGGAGACCTGTCCTGAAAAATAGGGCACTTGCCAAGAGAAAAAATAATTCCTCCATTTGCTACGGACTGACAAGACATATCTGTGCCCCTAGCAGCAGATGAGCTGCATGATGAGAACGTCTCTTCAGCCCTAGGACATGCCCTTCTCACAGTCACAGGGCTGAGGAGTAGCAAATTGTCATCCACAGCATTGTGACTCTTGCAGCATGAAGGTGAGCTCACTCCTGCCAGCTCTGCCAGGCTCATCATCGCAGTGGTTGCAGCACCCAGCTCTTTCTGATTGTCACATTGACTCACATGGTGGCCAAGGGGACAAAGGAGTAAGATGAGCCTCTACCATTTCAGGTAGGTGAAGAAAGGCCATTCAGTCTGGCAGGTTTCCATGCCAGATTGCTCTGGGAACAAACAGACCCACCTCTCGACAGTCATGCAAAAACATGCAAGGCTTGCTTTATCTTCTTGCTGTGTTTTGACAACACACCTTTGCTGTGGCCTGTTTACCCCACTGGCTTCCAAAGTCGCCGTTCTGTGCTTTGAGATACAGCCGTGCCAGCCATGCCCACATAAATACGTGTGGAAATCTACTCTGTAGAGCTCTAGACTCTCTAGGAATATTTTACTACATTTAAAGCCATCATCTTTGCTTGGTGACCCCCTGAGCTCCCTGTTTCTTTCTGCTGAATATAAAGGAGCTGCTGGTGAGTTGTTGGGACAGAGTTTCTGCCTTGTGGGCACCAAGAGTGAGGTGAGGAAATCCCATTCCCATCTGTCTCAGCCCTCGTTTAAAGTCTTAATTGTTCTAAAAAGTAAGAGGCTCAAGTGCCTCCTTTCTGCTATTAAGCAGCCATCATGTCCCAAAAATCAAAAAAAGAGCTTTTAATATATAGCTAGGCTGACTAGGCATTGTACAATGTTGTACCATAAATATCTTTGATTAATAATTTGATTAATATTTTGATTAATAATTTTATTTGCTACTTAACAATAGGCAGGGGGAGGATTTGTGAGGCTGCTAAGCAATGCTCATCGCAGCTAAATCTGGCATTTAAAACATGATCATGCGACAGGCATCACAAAAACTTTGTGAGGAATGAAGACAATTTAAAATGTCTGAAGCACATGCAGAATAAATTGCAGCTGGCCTGTTTGCCCGGCACATTAATTGCTGCTGCTAGCTTCTTTCTCTGGTGTTTCCCACACTGCAGTTTTATTACTGAAGTTGTGTCACGTCCTGGTACGTGCACATGTTTAATTTGGGCTCCATCAATGAAATCTGAAGTTCATGTGAGCCAAGTTAAGCCACATACTGAATGCTGTGGCTCTCCTCTTGTCTCTGGCCCCACCACTGTGGTGCCTGTATCCATGTGCTGTGGCTTGGACTCATCAGAAACCCTCCAGGAATAATCCAGGGTTCTCTGACCCCTCGAGAAGCAACTGCTCTAACTGCCCCTCGAGCTCTTTTGACCCAGAGTCATGGTGACCATGAACTTTCTCGAGCCTCTAAAATTAAAGTGTGTTTTGGATCAAGTCTCTTCCCAAGAGAGCACATAAGGAGCTGGAGGTAAAACTCCTGCCTGCTGTTGTCCCTGAAAGCTGCCTGTGCTGCTGACATCCGTCATGGGACATTCCCAGCAGTGGATGGTGTTTCACCAAGGACTTAAAAGGTGAAGATGGGAAGGTAGGAGCTCATTAGGGCCCAGTGCTGGCTGCCCTCACACCTGGACTCAGCAGCTATGCACATGCATCCATGTAGACGTTTGGGGCAACCATATGCATTGGAGAAATGCTGCATGGAGAAGGTCCTATGTAAATGAAGTTTCACCGAAATGATCTCCCTGTCTTCAGACACACCAGTGTGATAGGAAAGGGAAAGGGGAATTTGTGCCCTTCCCTGGGCCAGGGAGTCATTAAGGGGCTGAGCAGGTGAATGAGGTTCTAGGAGACACATCCCACAGAAGGCAATCTCTCCTAATTTTTGGTTGAGAAAAACAGCATGCCATCTCCTGGACAGTAGGAATGGGGTGAGTTTCTGAGCAAAAGATAAAATTTTTCAGGTCCCCTGCAATACTTTGAAGATGGGCATGAGGAGGGTGCTCCTCTCCATTGAGGTGTGCCATAGAGTTGGCTGGCAGGGGTGGCTCAAGACACAGGGTGGCTGTATGGTGAGGAGCAAGAGATGGTTCCCATGCCATCATGGGGACTGTAACTGCAAATATGTTTTTATTTAATTTCTCCCTGGCTTTTACAAATGCTTGTGATGGTGGTGCTTGTAAGTGCTGTGTTTTACCTTCACCTGGCTTGTGTGAGTCAAGTGTGATTTAAGGCACCTGTGTAACCCTATTGCTGTTTTCTCTCAGGGGCTGGGTGAGCCTGTGAGCAGGGCACAGGGGTATAAATCCCAGTGCAACAGCTTCTTAGAGCTTTGTGCTGGGAGGAATGGAGAGACCTTATATGTTGGAGGAGAGCTCTCACTGCAAGTTTGGGAGAGGCCGTTGGTGAAGCTGAGGAAACCAGCCAAAAGAGTTCACGTCCCCCCAAAACTGCTCTCTGGTACAGTCTGTAGTGAGTTTGAGCTCCAGCATGCTTGTGCCTGAGGAAAGCAGAGGTAGGTGTGGGCTGCTCGGTGTGGTGGTTGTACCTGGAGGAACCCTGGCTGTGGGTGGGTGGTCAGCATCTAAGTTAACTGACAGCGTGGAAATCTGCAAGGGGGGACACTTCTCAGACTTTTGAGCCATATGGAAGCTATCATCATCTCGTGCTTTGTTTTTACATAGCTGTTGATGTTTGAGACATTTCCATGTTGTTTATGACTGCTCAGTAATGCTCATTTTTGAAGAGGGCAAAAAGGACTCTGTCCTGTCAGGAAGGACAAGCAACTCCATCCAAGTTGTACAATGTGTTAATATGTCATTTAAAATTCACGTGTGCTTTTGTTTGTGAAGAAAAGCAAATGTGTTAGAGCTTTGTCAAGACTGTCATCTGGGTGTCCCTTGACACACAGCCCTGTGCTTTGCCCCTGCAACTAACCCCCTCCCCTCTGTCATCTCCTCCGTGCACCTACACGTTGGAAACATTTTCACCTTTGCTTTTCTCTGGATGTTTAAAACACAATATGCAGTGTGCCAAAATTGAACCTGGGGCTCATCACTGGTGCTGCAAACCTGGCGGTCTGTGGGAGGAAAGACCCAATTTACCAACTTGGCCCCTACCCTGGGAGATCCCAAAGGGAGATATAGAAGTCCGGGGACGTTGCCTGCTGCTGGGCTGCGCAAGCATGTGCAGAAAGAGAGCAAGTGTTGTTTGTTGCTCTCAGCTAAACTTATTTGAATAGATACATCTGCTTTTCCAAATGGGTAGGTTTTATCCACTCTTTAGCACTAAACTTGGGCTCAGGTTGAACCTGCAGTAGTAATTCCCATGGGAATTAGTGCAAAGAAAGAACGGAAGAGTCTTAAAGCTCCTTTCAGTGTTTTTCAGAGCAGGACTGGAAGAGGATGGTATTTCAGCCTTAAACTGGAATTTCCTGTAATTTGTCAGTTTTCACAATTCTACAATTATTAATATGAGATTTTTTTTTTTCTTTTCGTTGCATTTGCTGGGTGTCATGAATCAGAAAGTGGCTGGAACAGTTACTTTTCTCCAATGTAATTTGATTCTCTCTTCCCCCCCCCGCCTTAGCATTTGATGAGAAACCTTTGTGTTTTCATGCTTTAATACAATCTGGCACATAATTACAAATGACTCATAGATAATCTTGGTCATGGAGCTCTCTGAAATTAGATGATAATTTAGCCTGGAATTTCTGTAGAAAGAACGAAGGAAAAGACAATTATAATTATTCTAATCAAGATATCTTTTTCTTTGCCTGGGGTATTGCTCTGTGAACTGCCAGAGGCCTGAAAGTATTTATCCTGCTGCTCACAGTTTCGCATGCAAACACTACTGATCACCGTGTAGCTCCATCACTGTGAAATTCCTGTAAGTGCTGCTGATGGGGAGGAGAAGACGAAATGTGGGGGGGGTAGAACCATGAAGCTGTGTGCTGGGGTGCGGGGAGGGGGGTGAGCAGAGCAGCCACCCAAAAGCCACTGGTCCAAATCTGTGCAAATCCTCCAGGCTTCCCACTGGGATGGACCAAACCCTGCACAGTGGCAAAAGGATGTTTTGTGACATCCATGGTTGATTCCCATGCAACAGATAGAGGCTGGGAGGAACGGCTTGGTGCTCCCATTCACGTCACTGGATCTTCCCTTCTTCAGCTTTTGATGCTGGTTTAGGTGCTTCCAGTCAATGGTGGGGCTTCAGGGACCTTGTACAACAGAAACTGTATCCTTGTCCTCTCTGTCAGAGCTGATTCTTGGGACCCGTTTACAGAAGGGACATCTGGCCTGTGGGATGTTGAGCAAGAGAGAGGTCACCATGAGTTATGGCCCTAAAGGGGAAGAAGCTGATTGTACGAGGCTGTCTCTGGCTACCAGGGCTCAGGTCCTCGTTACTCCCAATATGTGGCTGGAAATAAAAAGCAGGTTGGTAGAAAAACAGAGCATTTATCTTAGGAGAGACTTGACTGTGGCTTATCTCACCCAGCGAAGGCAAAGAGGGGATCTGAGTTCAATCTATAAATAAATACTTCAAAGGGGCAAGCACCAGGGAAAGAAACAAGCAAGGAAAACAAGGTTGCATAAGAATAAATTAAGCATGAAGTAATCTAGGCTGAAAACTGGAAGGTTTGTTGGTATTCTGGAGAGCCTCTCCTGGTTTTATGTTCTGTTTATTCAGGAGAGAGAGAAAGACTGTTCCCTTCATCCCAGAGGATGAGCCTGAAATGTAGTGACCAACCCAGTCAATGCCAACATCTAGCTCAATGCCCATCCTGCTGCTGATGGCTTCTGGCAGCAGCATAAAATGCACATACATGTGAATTGATCCTGAGTCCTGCCCTGCACCCCTGATGGGTAGCATCCTCCTTCCCATCCCACCTCTGGGGCTGCCCAGGGCTGGTCCCTGGCAGTGTCTTGAGTAGGTTCAAGCACTGGTGATGCAAAAACCTCTCCTGGTTAGAAACTGAGAGATATTAGTCCAATAGAAAAGTCAATTAAGCTGAACAGAAGAATGTCACAGGAAAAGGGATGGGATTGCTCTGATTTGCATGATCACTCCTGACATTTAATTGAATAAAATACAGTTTTCCATCTGTGGTGGGTGCAGGTTTCCCAGACAGCTACCCTCATGTGCAGCAGCAGTCAGAGTCCAGAGGACCCAGCACACCAGGCAGGTGGGACCTGAGATGGCTCCAGCCCTCTGGGAGATGAAGGTTTCTGGCAGACAGATCCCTTGCAGCAACTCTGCTGCAGGTTATACTTCAGCTTTACCTTGGTTGCCTGCCCGAAGGAGGGGCAAGGTGACCTCTGGATACAACGAGCACACCTCCCTCCCCTCAACCAGTGAGTGTCAAGCACCGTTTGCACAGATGAGGCTGTGTGTTAACAGCTGAAATCTCACCTCAGGTTTTTTTTTTTTTGTCCCTGTGCCTTTATAGCTCCTGGCCTTTCCCCAACAGCCCCTTTCTCACCTACCACTTCCTAGCACACATATTGCAGCATCACATCACTCACTTTGTGAATGGACCCACTGATGGGGACTGGAAAAAAATGTCTTTAAAAAGTACTTGACTGCTTTTGCATTTAGTGTTGGTTTGGGTTTTTTTTAAGTAAAACCCCTCCCTTGCTTGCCCAGCTATGATGACGTTTCCAGCAGTGTTGCACGCAGGGGTGCCAAGTCAGTTTTGCTGGCATACAAAGGCAAGGTGAAGTGTTGTAGCTGGGCAAGGCTAGAAGTAGTGCTAATATCCTGTGAAAGCCACTCGGAGGCCAGGGAAGGTGACAACATTTTGTTAATTCTGTTTGGCCCCAGCTTTCATTCAAACCCTGCCGGCAGCTGCATCCCTGCCAGCGCTCTCCCCTCCCAGTGCTGCCACAGGCTCTGCGAAGGATGAGGGTAAAGGGGGTTTGCTGTGATGAGTTAAATGAGAGTTTCCCAATTTGCATTAAGGGCCTCCGTCCAAAATCGGGTTATCTGCCTTTCCCAGGAGCTCACGTCTGCAGGTTCTTGGGGATGAGCCCTTCCGTTTCCAGTCTTGGTGCACTGGGGTAGCATCTTTCTGCTGTGCTGGCTTAGTTTGTGCTTGCAGAGCAGTTAAGCATGAATGTTAACTGTTGCTGTAGGATTATGCAGGCAGTGCTGTTATCCTGATGGAGCTCATCCCTTCACCCCCAGGAAAGGAGCCAGCAGAGGCTCAGATGGCTGGGGAAAGCGTTTGATCCTTATTTTGCTATGATGCTGTGCTACCAGCAAGTGGGATGTGCTGGCCTCAGGCTGGGTCAGCACAGAGGCTCAAGGAAGCAAAGTGCCAGCAGGTTTTGTGTCTCCCGCTGTATTTATTACTTTCACATATAGGGGCGTGCCGTGAGGCCAGGGGAGAGATTGGCTTCACTCCACCTTAAGAATGACTCTAGGGTTTTGAATAAGTCATGGTTTTCAGCACACCTAAAGCAGGGCCTGCACGATGCAAAATAATCCCCTTTTTGTAGGAGGAGCAAAACATGACAGGGCTGGGAGACTCCTTGGGGCTGCAGGTCCAGGTTCCTACGTTGTTCTCACACAAAGCTCAAGAAATTGGGTCTTTCTGGTGCAGTTTCCAACAGAAGCGGGTGGGAGCACCCTGTTCTTCATTGCCCGAGCAAAGAGCAGTATAGCAGGGGTGCTGCTGTGGCCACATCAGTTTTTGAGCACAGGGTGTGTGTGGAGGGTGCTGACCCTGTGCTGTGAGGAGGAGGAACAGGTCAAGCAAAGCTAGAAAACCTTGGTCTCTCCCTTACCCACCTGGACTTCACTGAATTGTGCTGGAGCAGGGATCTTTTGAATGTGAGCAAACCCTGGTGGCTCTTGCTTTGAGGGAGATGATGTATTTTTATTTTTTTTAAAGTGCCCACAAACCCTCATTATCCCAGTGACAGCACTAACAAACTGCTTTGTTGGAAAGGGGCTTGCGAGAAGAGCCTGCTCTGCTAGGGTTTTCTTGGGGCTGCTCTCCTTCCTGAAGCCTGTCAGAGTTGAATTTTAAGATGCTGTAAAAGTAGCAGGAAACTAAAGTCTCTGATAGATACAAAAATAGCAAGATCAGAGAAAAATGAGATTGGATTCAGAGCAGCTGCTGGGAAACAGACTTTTTGCAATAAACTGAAATGTTCTAAGCACTTGATGTTTGTGCACTACAATGAAAACATCTCTGGTACAGTAGGTTTATTTTAACTACAGAGGACAAAACCTGTCAAATGAATGCACAGCCCCTGATTTGATCTAGTTCGTTTTCATGTACGTGTTTTTTCTGCTCCTTGGCAGCTCTTGTAGGGCTTGTTGAGGCTGATTTACTGGTGCTATTTGGAAGGTGGGCTTTGTGAGAAGCCACTGCCTCTGATCCCCATGAGGAGGTGCATTATCTGTGAGCTCAGACAGGATGGAAGAATAAGCAGGGTGATGATGGATGTTTAGATTTGCCAGCTGAGCTAAAACACTGAAGGGAAAAAAAAAAAGGCAGTTCTAAATATTTTGTTTGATCTAGATCCAGATATCTTATTTCACTTCAGATAAACTGTGTCTTTTGTAATATTTATTCCCTTGCCACTTAAATGTAAGTTACATTTAATGTAAATTTGCTCTAACATTTATAGTAATATACAAAATCTGTATATATGTAAACTTTTGAAGCATCACATCAAAAAAGAAAAGTTAATTAAAAAATAATTAAAATATTGTAATTCAAACTTTCCCCCATCTGACAATCCTTCAGGCTCCCTTTTGCTTTACCCAATCTGACACAGATCTGTGAACTCTTTGGGTCCATCTGAATCTACATTTTCAATTGCAATAAGCTCTTAACAAAGAGGTTTCCTCTCTGCTTTGGAGAAGGCTGCTCTACTTCCTCTGCCCCCAACATCACCACCAGCCCCTGCTCCTCTCCTGCCTTTCCTTCTTCGCAGGGAAGTGTTTAGTTCATCCTTTGGTCCAGCGACAGTTCCAGAGTGTAAAATAAGAAAGTGCTGTTCTGTATGGATGCACTTCAGTTTTCAGGGGTGTGACTGGGGCCTTATGGTGTTCCCTGCTCCTGGCTGTGCTCTCATCTCTGTGGGGATAGTTTCCGCCTGTGCTCCTGTTGATTTCTGAAGGAGAAAATTAATAGGCATGAAGCCAACAGCTTTATAGAGATGGGACTTTGTGACAGAAAGGGACTTTAGTGTTGCCGTGAAAGGAAAATTATTTCTATACTATGTAACATGAATGAATGTCTATTTAGCATTAAAAAAAAAACACCCAAAAAACCAAAACCAAGCCACCACCTGAGGAACAAAAAATTAAAATCATTTACTTTTAGCACCTCAGGGGTTGTGCTGCTCAGTAGTGGATGCTGGAGACTGATGCCCTCTTTGCCCAGGCAGCAAGGACAGCAGGGCTGGAACCAACTCATACCTTCACTGGGGGAAGGATCCGAGCAGGAACAAGTCTATCAGGGCTTCTGTAGACATGGCAGAAGTAGGCGTAAAACCCCCTTGGACCTGAAGCGACTGCCCCGTACTTGTGTCACTTGGATTGAGATACTTTCTAGAGCACTAAGTGCCACCGAGGTGTGGCAAACTGGGTACATGGTCATCTGTTTGTCTGAAGGCAGCACCAGGTCCTCTTCAAATACCCCAAGAAACTTTGCCTCGTGTAGCTCTTCCCTCTGTGGCACCTCAGAAAAATGTACAGAGACACGTGTCTGCTCATCTCACTACTGGGCACGGGTTTGGGAGTGACTTTCAGGTGCCTGTTGGCAGGGAAAAGTTTTGCTGCCCAACTCTGTGAAGTGCAGTGGGCAAATCCACCAAGTGCCCATCTTGCTCAGCCCTTCTGATGTTATATTCATGTAATTAATCAGCTTTTCCTCGGAAAAACCTACCCAGAACATTGCAAGCCAGGAATGAGAAAGTGATTGCTCATAGATATGTATCTAAATTGCTGAACTGGTACCAACCAAATAGCAAATGTGATTTTGACAAATGTTCCTACTGCAGGCAGAAGCTACGACGCTTTGAGGCACAGAATAACTCTGCCAGCAGGTACCGGACTGCAAAATTAATGTTTGATTCTCGATTCCATATTTATTTGGAGGCATCACCTTCATTTTACTGGGGTATGGTTGTATGCAGAGGAGTTGACTCAGCACACAAAACCGTAACAGCCTCTCGCAGTGATTGTCCATAGAGCTCGGGAAGCACCGTGGTGACACATGACCCCAGGACCAGCTGCTGGGGGACGAATTTCAGAGGGAAGAGATCACAGCTGGGCAGATACAGTATATTCACAGACAGAGAAGGGGTTTTTTCTTTTAAATTTGATTTATGATAAGTGGAGAAAGGGTGGGACATCCCATAGCAGCTAAGGGAATTAGGTGCCTGATTCCCATTGATTTTCCTCTGACAGTGATTAATGTACTGTTTTCCACTTTGCGATGTGCCCAGATGCGTTGGCAGGGGAGGATAATATATCAATCAGTGAGTAATATGTCTACTTGCTAACTTCAGTGAACGGTAGAAGAGTATTTTACATTAGGCTCTGAATCGGGCTTTTGGCTGCTTATCATATTTTAGGTTACGTTTGTTGTTTTTCTTCTTGGTGGTTGCAAGATGTATTTGCAGGGACTTATGAGAAACTGCACCAATCGTGGGTGAGGCTGAACTGTGGAGTGGGTTTTTTTCATGGGGTGTGGCAGCAGCAGGTTTTAGAGAGGGGAAAACCTCTTGTTCATTTTCATTTCCCCAAATTCACAGAGAAATGCAGGAAGAATAGTTTGACTAAATGGTATTTTCCAGACACTTTACGCATTTTGCTGAGGCTGCATGATACAGCTTTTTATTTTCCACCTTCTGATGGAAAGGGACATTATTGTCACTAGAATATTCCCGATTCAGTGAAATTTGAGTGGGCTAATTAAATAACGTAAAAACCTTGCCAAAGCCCAACAGTTTTGTGTGAAAGGAAACAGCACGATGTCTCCTCTCTTTATTTAAATGGGAGGAGAGGAAATATGTGAATCTAATGAACTCTATAAGTTCCTGTGGCTTATTATGAGCAAAGCAACCTTTAGCACTAGTTGCATTATTAATATCCCAGATGAGCAAACTGACTGACACTTGACACCAGACAAAAATCACATGGAAAAACTTTATTAACTTCTTCCTGCTGTCTTCTTGGGATTCCTCCTTAATCTTGGGGAGCGAATACTGCGCCTTGGAAATGTTCTGGAAATGGTGAGTGCTTTCTGTCTGTATTAATTTTATATTCTGTTTATTTAAGAACTGGAAGTTTCGGCCTTGGAAGGCAATAACAAGCTGCCATTCATGACAGTTGACTTTGGATGAGGCATGTATTGCTCCAGGTCTTTTTAGAGAGGGATGTGAACTTCCATCTTGGCAGAAGGAAGCATCCAGGTCTCTGCTCCCACAGGAGAGGCACACGTTTTGTTTTTGTTTTTTTATTTCTGTTGTGTGGTGTCACAAGAAGTGCCTCTGGACTGGTGTGGAGCATCTAGGGACACTGTGTTATGTCCAGGCAAGAACTATAAAAGAAAGCTCAAATGCAACCTTGCAAATAGGGATCCCGGGCTTTCCGGGAGGGGAGCTGTGGGAAGATCCCACCTCTTGGTGTGTCAGATAACCCTACAGAAAAAATGATGTCTTTTGCTCTGCAAAGCTTTGGATTAGGATCCCTGACAGGTTAGATTTGTACTAGGAAGATGTCTCATGGTTTGGTGGTTCGTCTTTTTCCTGTATAACATCTGAGATGTGGTGAGAAGAAATGGTTGGATTACTTTGTGCCCAGATTGCTGTTACAAGTGAGCGCCTAAGGCTAAATGTTTCTGAATGATTTCGCTGTCCACTCAGGACTGTTGATTCTGCTCCATCAGGTGCTGGCAGCTTGCTGGATGTGTTAAGAATTGCTGGGCCTTTAAAAGGCCTTTAATATACAGTCTGTCCTTGCTAGTTCTCTGAGGAACTTTGCAAGGTCCCCAAAAGGTCAGGCAGACATTGGAAATGTCCCAAAATATTTGTTCCAGAATGCTTCCTGGAATAAGAGTTGCTCTTCTGGTTTGGCTATCCTGTGCAAGAAGGCACCGCACCTTCCTGCCAGACCCTCAGGTCCTCAGCTGCGGCATGCATAAGTATGTGTTTGTTTTCAGGTGAGTGAACAATATTGTAAAGCCAATAAGGACATTGATGTGCCTGGCATTGGCTTTGGTTTATGCTTTCAGTTAGCGTTTGATTTATTTATTTTTTAATCAGCATTCCTTTGTGCTTGTGCAAACCTGTGCCTGCTCCAAGCCCTCATCCTGCACGTGTCTGTCCCCCCAGCCAGCAGCATCCCTCTCTGTTTCATCCCCTCGCCTGCCTTGTCACAGGAGCCTTTTGTGGAGCATGGGAGAAGAATGAGAGTTGCCCGTGTTGTTACCCAGCTCCAGCCGGTGGCCACATAATTCTGAGGCCAGAGAATGGATGATGCTGCAAACGCAACCAGGTGGGAGGCAGTGGACTGAGGAGAAGCATTAGTAAAACTGCAGCAGTTGCAGGTGGAGCTGGGCGTAAAAGTTAGCTGCAGTTCCTCCTCCCGAAACGGGCAGCAGCTCTGTGGCTTGAGTGCAAATTCACAGCAGATGATGCACAGTCCTCGCCGAGCCTGCCGCCCCCTCCTTAGTGTCCAGCAGAGAGTTCAGAAGAACCCTTTCTACTTTGTGGTTCTGCTGGGAGTGGTGTGAGACCACACTGGTATTTCTTCCACCTAAAAGGCTGGTCTGCTTGTGCAGTGGTTCAAAGACCTACTGAGATGCAGCCCCACCATTCCTCTTCCTTTCTTCTGGGGAGGAAGAGCAAGGATACAGTCTGCTCTGTGCCTACCTGGTGTTGCGTTCATCATGCTGGTGCATTGCCACCTCTTCCCAAGCTCTCTGCTTGAGCCAAAATCTGTGGACCTCAAGAGCTTCTGGTTCTTCTGTGGGACATGAGGCAGCATTGTGGGGCGGAGGAGAGGCCTCTGTGCTGGGCTGCATGGTGATGCATGTTCCCAGGTGAGCACAGAGCAGTGGCTACTGGGCAGGGCTGACTCCAGCTTTTGGGCACCATCAAATCATGCCAAAGCACGTGGGATGCTGGAGGCAACCACAGGTCTGGAGATGAGTTTCTGAGGTCACTAGTGAGAGGTGTCGTGTTGAGGAGCAGGCATGAAGGGTCCTTCCATGCTTCTTGGCATCCTGTAGCACCTAAGAATTTTTGCCTTCTAAAAAAAGAGAAAGCACTCAAGAATTTTTGCCTTTTCTTTTAAAAGGAGAAACCAAATGCAGCAAGAAGTGTGCAGTGGAGAAGATGAGCAATGCCTAAGCCCCTGCGATAATGATTTCTTGAGTAACTGCCCCACTCCTCTCCTGTGCTCCCACATTAGAGGGGGCAAGAAAATCCTTGCAGTCCCTACCAGTCTGATCACTTGACTCTGGGGACAGGATTAACTCCAATACACTTGGAGGCTGAAGGAAAACTTTTTATCCTAAAGCTGCCTTCTCTGCTGGGCCAGTTCTCATCCTCCCATTTTATGTGATTTCTATTTTTATCTGGTGCACAGGTTCTCTGAGCGAGAATGCGCCCAGTCACTCCTCATCAGCTGCCTCCCCAATCATGTCTGGATAAATAAAAGTGTAACATATGCCCCAAATGGCAAAAGAACTGAAAAACTTTAGTGACTAATCACTGCAAAAGGGTGCCTCATAGCTACCAGAGCCATTTCTGCTAAGCTCGGGCTAAAAATCCCTGGGCAGATGCTATTTATGTTGTACTGCACTTTGGAGGCAGCACTGCAAGAAAGCAGAGGCAGAAATGAAGGTCAGTCCAGGCTTTTTAAACACTACATTACTTAAATGGCTTTTCCTGCCTCAGCTGTCTTGTTCTGAGATTAGCCCAACTCCAAATGAGGAGGGGTATTTTTCCCTGCCCCAGTAAATCACAGGCATATTTCTGTGCTAGTTCTGAGTCTGGAAGATACAGAGCAATCCTACACATTCGCAAGCGATTGCTCAAACTGAGTGCCTGGCTGGGAGATCCCTTCTAAAAGAGTTAACTATTACAGCATATTCCCAATTTGCATCAAACCTTTGATCTGCTTGGAGTTTAAAAAAAGCCCAGCAACTCATTTTCTAAATTGCTGTCAAGTCTTTAATTTTTTAGATACATAAAGCTGACATGTGAACACACCCATGTCTATAGCATAGCCTTGGCTTCTCTGAATATGTGAAGCTTGGCAAAATTTGAATGATCGAGTTAGTAAAATAACTTTTGATGTAATTAACATGCATTGCCTTTCCAATTGGATAACTGAAGTTCAGGCGGTGGAATTTGAATTGGCTCTTTGTAAAAGCATGGAGTGTCCGGTGTACCTCTTTGAAGAGACCTCATTAAAATCAATAGAGCAGCATATTAAATCAGTGTGTAGTTCATGTTTTGGGAATACGTCTGCTCTTCTGCTGTCATTTTTTTCTGGAAAACTGGTTGGGTGCTCGTGAATGAGGCTAGGATGGTGGAGGACGCTGCATTCGGTGAGTTCCAGAGATGCTGCAATGACCCTCTCAAGGGTTTGTGCCTTCTGATACTTTGTGGGAGCAAAGGCCAGGCTCTGCATTTTGAAAGCAAGTGTAAATCCAGATTTAGCACCCCATGGGTTACAGATTTAATCCAGTGTAACAGAGAGCAGCATGTGGCCCATACTTTAGAGCTATCGGTGGTTCTTGAGTGATAAAGCAGAGGCACAGATCTGAACGCCTCGGCAACCATCTTTCCCTGACTGTGACCCCACCCTGACAACTGCATGCTGCAAGAATGCCTGTGCTGTGGATTAAAATTGCATTTACCAGCATAAAAGTTAACTCAGCACTTTTGTAGCGTTTGTAATTTGAGTGGCTTGTAAAGGCTTCTGCGTACCAAGATGAGTATGTCCTTGACCTGTTGCTATTTAGGTAAATGGCCAGATTATAAATTTAGGTATTTTTTCCTAATATTTTCAAATATTGTTGTATCTCTGCATCAGCTGTGTTTGTTCCACGCTTTTTAGCTTTTCTTGGGAAACAGAATTTCTAAAGATTTTTAGGGCATTTGAGACACTTGCATGCATCCAGCTTCCACATCCTGAGAGGAGCTGGGCAGAGCAGGAGGTACCAGTGCTGCTTTCACCAGGTATCAGAGGAGTCAAAGATCTTTTTTTTGGGTCATAACAAAATAGAACGTCCATTTGAACACAAGGGAGCTCTGAAAATGCTGGATTTCTTTTCTTGTTCATTGACCAAACTGAAAAAGAAGCTCAAGTTAAATCGATTCAAACTGGATTCTTTTATATTTCACCTTGCAAAAATACTTTTAAAGCAAAATGATTTGTTTTACTGAGAATGTAAAGTCTAACTGCTTGGATACTTAACTTTGTTATCTTTTCATTACGAAGTTTGAAACAAAGCCATATATTTCATGCCTGAATTTCCAAGAATTCCACTCCACTATTTTTTTTTTAATTTTATTTGGAACATACCCAAGAAATTCAGTCCAAGCTAATAAAATCTGACCATCTTGAAAGCTTGATTTTTTAGTAAATTCTTCCTTAACCTTAGTATTTCTGGCTGCTTCTTCTTCATGAAGCACCCAATCTGATGCCCCCAAGTCTTGCCTCTGGCACGATGGCCCATGTGAAAGCTCTAGGTAAACTGACATTTGTGTTGCCAAGTGTGGCTTTGGCCTGAAGAGTATCAGGTCCTCCAATATGGTCTTCAGTGACAACTTAGGGCAGATTCCCAGGAACTGGGATTTTTATGAGCACTAAAAAATGTGGTGAAGGATAAACTTTTAGGCTCTGATCTACATAACCATCATAGGGAAAAGTCTGTGTTGCATGGCATCCAAGCTTTAGCAGGGCATCTCATTTTGCTAGCCATATGTGATATCAGATCAAATTTAAAATAAAAAAAACAAAAGAGCTTAAGGCATGGCTCAGAAAATAGTTATGAAGTTGATTCAATCCAGCCCTAGTTAGGACAACACTTAAATGTTTTCCCAGCCATAAGCCTGTGCTTAAATGTGCTTAAACCAAACGTAAGCATGTCTTTGAAAATGCTTATGTGCTTTTCAAAAACAGTTTGTTGCCATTTGAAAGGTCCCTATGGAAGCTGTGGCCTCTTTAGATAAAGAGAATGAACCTAGTGAACAGTTTCCAGAAATGTAAAAACTCTAATTAAATAAAATGGCAATAATCGGATTTATCCATCTCAACATTCTTTAGTATGAAATCTCCTGTCTGTATGGGACTGAAAGGATTTCTTTCATCATTGTTTAAAAACCAAGAAGTTAAGTTTTTACCTTCTCACTTTTTTATCCTTCATCTGCTAGTGTTGTATGGAATTGGCAATTCTTCTGCAGCTGAAGTGGAAAGATGTTGAATTTTACTATATTGTAGTACACACATTAGTAGAATATTATACAAGTGTTCACTGTTCTCCATTAAAGAGAGGTATATATGCATTTAAATAGACACCATGTGACTTGGGCTTATTGCCTCAATATTTTATTTATTTATTGCAAGCTTATTTTTACTGCTCACAAACATTTTCTGTGTAGTTTGAAATTCAAAAGAAATAGTCACAAACAGTCATGAATGTTTAAATTCACAGGTTATTATTTAGTGTAGTGCTAGTTATATTATACATTATGCATTAAATACTTTTCGGTGGTACACTTATTAAATACAAATTGAGGCAAACCAATCCCTCAGTGGGAACAGACCTGCCAAATAACTATTTTCTTTTTACTTGCAGTCTGATGTACAAATGAATATCTCTTGGATTTCAAAGCTAGTGCTGTTCCCCCTCTCCCTGCTCTGTTTTCAGTGTGGATTTCCAGGGCTATGGGGACTTGTTAAAGGAAAGATCAAACATAATAGATATATATATATGTATTAATGCATGAAACAGATATATTTACCTCACAGGGGCATTGAGAATTAATTAGTCACTGATTAGAAAGTGGTGGAAAATGAAAACCACTATCTAAGCACTGGATGCTATTTTTTTTCCTTCAGATCCACAGCTGAAGACAGTTGGAGACGACGCAGTGGGACGCGTCTGCACTGCTTGCAGTCTAGGCTGAGCCAGGGTGCAGCTTGGCAGCTGCAGGCGTGGGTGTGATCCCCATGCTATATCTGGCTGAATTTGTGGAACAGCTTGCTCAGGTTGCTTAGGTGTGAACGCTTTTAATGAAGTCAAGTCCGTGCCTTGAGCCTCTGGCTGCATTGCAGTTGTCCCCTGATGAGCTGGGCAATGGGGTGGCCTCTCGGCGGTAGGTCCATGGGGTCTCTTGGTTTGGTTGAGCATGAGCAAAGTCCAGAGACTCTGCAGGTTGCCCACTCAGCGAGGAGGGTAAGGGCAGAGCAAACATGACGTATGGTTCCCTTCAACAACCCCCAAACCTGTGTCTGTATGCTTGACATTCCCGAGGAGATTTTTCTGTGGATATCTCCAATCTTCTCTTGAAGCTGGGTAAACCCTCTGCATCCCTGGGACAATGCTGCAAGGAGCTTCCAGAGGTGTTTTTTTTTTTTTAAGAAAACCCTCTTTCTTAGTTTGTTTTTACCCTGCCATCTACTACTTTGTTGCCACCTTGTTCTTGTGCTGTGGATCATTCATTGCTCACCCTCTCCATATTATTCCTGAGTCTATAGACCCTTATCACATCTGCCCTATCATTTCTCTCTCAATGTGAGAAGCAAGTCAAAGCCTGTTTAGCTGTTTCATGCGTGGGTTAGTTTTCCTGAACTTTCTTCTAAGGACAAGACCCATTGAGCCAGTGTGAGGGATGGAGATCTTGGTAAAAAAATCACAAACGGTGAATTTTTCTGCAACGCCTCTGGGAAGGGGAGAGCTCTCATCATGCTGGGAGGGGAAGAGGAGGTATTAGGAGATGGACTTAGAAAGGAGGTTTTCGTAGCTAGCTCAGCATGTTGAATTACTGCTCCTGGGTGAATTTCTGTTTCTGAATGCTGTGGCAGGTATTAGTGTATTGGGATTGTAATTAGGAGGCAGGACAACCAGGGGCTTTATATAAGTGTCTTTTGTGATTTAAATCTTCTACATGTAGTCAAAGCAAGCTCCTGAGCTGTCTGCTCTGGCTGTCCGGCTCATGTCTAATTCCAGTGAAACCCATTTAAATCATGGAGACCGAGTCAGGTCTCCCAGCTGTCACAGCCCCCTGCTACAATAAGGGAAGTGAAAGAGCCTCTCTACCACCTCTGAGACCAAGATTGGTGAACGTGGTTTGGTTTTTTATGTGGGTTAGAGGATGGGGAATGGTGGATGGGATGTCACGATGTCCAGTGCAGTCCCCGTGCACCAGGGACTGTGTCTCAGACCATGTCTGGAGAGCACAGTGCTGCAAAAGCTTAAAAAAATTGCAATTAAGTGAAGCAAAACACTTAAGAAGGAAAAAAAAAATAGATTGTGATGGTTCTGTGGGATTAGAAGCACACATGTTTAGGCAGCCTTTAACCCTTTAATTCACTGCCTTTGCCCTCAGATGTTGTACTTGGATGCAAAGTGAAGGCAGATCTTTGAGAACTGCAGCATGAGGAGATGCCTTGTGGTCCCTTCCTGCCTGTAAGACCTCAGCTGCAACAGAGGGATGTTGCCACCAGCTCCTCAGAATGGCTGTAGCTGATCACAGTTCTCAGCTTTTGCAGAAGCAGCCATGCACCACGGCAGTGGCCAGCCCCGGCCTCAGCCTGGCTTCTTCTTGTCTCTCTGCTCAAAATGCAACCCACTACAAAGAAATTTTACAGAGCCATGTTGTGGCATGCTCTAAACTCCAGTGGAGCTCCCTGACACGACATTTTCCCTTCCCTTAGGGACCTATAAAAGCATCCATCCGCTCCTGCCGCATGGGCTGAGGATCGCCGTGGGAGAGCGTGTACATGTGTGTGGCTCCAGGCACAGGCTGTCAGGGTACTCACATGCTGTTGTTTGCACGGGGCTCCACAAATTTTAGCTAGGACCCTTTGGATACATATCTTGCAGCACACAGGCAGCATCTCCCAGTGTTGGTCTCTCTGCTTCGGCAGTAGACAGATTGAGCAGCGACTAATTCCTTTTTTTTCTTGAAAACAGACCAAGCTGCAGCGCCTGAATCTCTCATTAAAGAAGCAGAATTACTGCCTTCTACTTTCCTATAGATTTTGCCTTAGCCTCTTATCTGCTGCACCTCCCAGCCTTTCCACCCCTCATCTGGGTGGCAAATACCATCAGATTTAAAGCAGATTTACTGGGCGCGATGCCTGCATACTGTGTGCCTTTAACAATAAGCGAGGGACGGAGTTGTAGCAACCATTTTCTCACCGTAAATGCATACCTTCAGGTCTTAGGCTAATTTTATCCAAATCTTTTAGGGACTTAATGTCTTTGGCTGCAGGTAATTAAAAAGCCACAAGAGAGGACAGACAAGTATGCGGATAGGCAGAGACCAGTGGGGTGACTGCTGAGACAGCCAAGACGAAAATAGGAAAAATAGGAAACAATACTAAAAATAGTTCAATTTTTTTGGAGCCACGGGGTCCTCTGCAAGTTCTGTAGAAACTGAAGGACATTACACCCCTGCAGGGAGGGTCATAAATCCATTAAAACTACTTCCAACTGTATGAAAAGAGGGGTAAAAAGACAAGCCAATATTTTATCTGCCACCTCAGCCCTACCATCAAGAAGAAAGAGGTTGGTCAGTGAGCAGCTTCTGTGAGACAACCTGATGAGGTGCTGGGAAAGAACGCATGAGATATGGGTTTGCTGGGCCTGTTCCCCAATTAAAACATTGCTGCTGATCACTCCAGCGCTGGTGGGAGCAGTCGCGCACCCAGCTGCCGGCGATGGGGCAGCAAAGATGGAATGGGCTGGTGCCGTCTCTCTCCCCAGAGAGGTTTTGGAAAGGTATGGACGAGGTGGGAGTTCCTCCTTGCTGGCCTGGCAGCTCCTTGCTCTCCCCATTTGACCCAGCCGGGGAGAGCTGAAATCCAGTCTCTGGTTGTCCGTTCGGAAGAAACCATGGGAAAACAGCAATGTTTCGAGTCAGAAAAGAGCCTGTTTACATCTTCGGTAGAGTGGATGAAAGCATCCAAGCAGCCCTGTTTATTTTAACAAACATTTTGTGGATTGTCAGGAATTTTCATTAAAGGGTTATTTTTAATTTTTCTTCTTGTCCTTCTGAATCAGGGAAGAGC
>NW_009697481.1:0-22146 GCF_000703405.1 Apaloderma vittatum | reverse complement strand
AGCGTAAACCCAAGGAGACCCTCTCGAGACCTGGTGCAAAGTGCCTGACAGGGTAATTAATCCACATTCCCTAAAAAACTCTCTTTCCAGTCTCACAACTTCAAAGAAAAATATCCTACAGTACCTCTGGCTGCAGGGTGTCCGTGTCTTGCTGACTGACGTTTGATGCAAAGGGGATTCGTTCTCCCACATCCAAGCTGAAATTCCCCAGGTAGTAATCAGCAATTTCACGTTTTCAGCTTGAAACGATTTGCGTGAAAGCCATTAGAAGCGAGGAAGCGGGTGTACAAGAGATGCTCTTATTTGGTCTTTCCAAAGAGGAAGTAATTTTTTATTTTCATTCCTTGATGGTGACATTTAAGATGTTTGCCCCCAAATTTTGAGCTGTAGAAGGAACTGGACCACCCTGTGTTTTGGCATTGATGGAAACAAAATCTGGCCGTTGCGTATTTGTATGTTGTCTTAAACCTGAGCTTCCTTGCTGAGATATCTCCTTTAGTGGAAATTAAATAACATACAGTTGCCCCCGTCTACAAGGCTCATTACTGTCTGTCAGTTCTGACCATTATATCCACTTAAAATACCACAGGGAGAGCTTATTGGGATTCTTCTGATATACTATTCCTCCAAAAGTCAATCAAAAACCAATCTACTGCACTTAAGGCTTTTACTGCTTTGCTGAAGACAATCTCACAGTATTGGCTAATCTGCACAGTCTGCTCCCGTAGCACAATGATTTTTAAGAGCATGTGAGAAGAGATTAGCTACCTGTTTGTAAATGAGAATAATGGCTCACTTTCAGTGGGTTGTGGGTGTACGATCAGAGGTGACAAATGCAATTACTCCTCCTCCTCCAACCAAAGGCGGGAAGAAAAAGCCCAAGCACGACGTGCTTGTTTGGGCTGTGTCATAAAATCAGCGGAGAGTGGCTTGGTGGGAGGAAATCATCCGTGGGATCGTTGGTCGGGGAGGTGAACGGCAGGCAATGGAGCTGAGTTATTTCCCTGAGGTGGTGGCATGTGAAGCGGACTCCAACGTGGGAGGGGAAAGGTTTGTTTTCAGAGCAGCTAATAGTCCCAAAGGGTCCTGAGGCCCTGTGCATCACTTTGTTCTGCAGTACAGGCAGAAACGGAGTACCTAGGAAACGGAGGCATGACTGGGCTGCAGAGTTGATGGGGAGACACAGCCTGCAAGGGAGAGAGGGGCAGGGTCTAGGTCCCTGAACAGACTGTGTGCAAAGATTCCTGCAGATGGAGGGATGGATGGACAGAAGGACAGACACAGCACTGTCCAGTTAGAGTGACAGAAGCATGAAGGAAATATTGGATCCCTAAAGAGGGTCTGGGCACTCCTAGAACACTTCTCAGGGGTGGAGCAGCATCCTCCCTATCACAAAGATGGGGAAACCGCAGTACAAAACACTTCAGCAATTAGCACAGATAGTTTATGGTAAGCCAAGGAAGAGAGCAGAGGCATCCTTGCTCCCTGTCCTGCTTTAATGGAAAAGATACCTCTTTGCTCCCTCAGTTTAAGAGTCTGAACATTAGGCTACTTGTTTCTCTGATCCTATTCTGGACATGCTTTTGTAAAACCTTGTACATCATATTGCGAAGATACTAAGTGCACAGCCTTTTGTGCTGAAGTGTAATACTATTCTGGAAGCACAAGAAAGAGGTCATTGTACCACAGATGGTTAAATGAGAAATGCAGTTCCTAATTTGAATAACATCTTTCAGCCCTTGTAGAGATTTATGCTTACAGGCGTGTGCTCTGGGATGCACCATCACAGCAGTCCTGACAGCAGTTGAGGTGAACAGATGCAGCCTAGTCTGCACTTGCAGTTCATTGCTGGGGCTCTGTTGCCTTCAGTGAAGAAAACAGAGCAACAGTGGTTCCTCCCTTCCTCCCCAGCCTGGAGGAAAGAGTCTATGTATGAAGTTAGCGAAGGGGGATGCGTAATCACTCCTGTCCTGCTGATTACTCAAAAGCAGAGGCTGACTTTCTAAGCTTGCGATTTTGCATGTCCCTGCACAGACACAGCATCTGACAGTGTGGCGGAGCTTGATGTGTTTATCCTCAGCTCCCTGGGACACAGAAGACCACGTTTCCCTCTTCTCCTTCTGTTTTATGGATGAGGACTGGAGCAGAGACACTAAAGCTCAGCCTGACTGTCTAGCCCACAGCCATCAAAGAAATCCACAGTAGAGAAAGGAGCCTGTCACCAAGTACATCTCCTGCATGCAGAGATGCTCAGTGGCATTGGCCAACAGGGCCACCACAAGCACCAGGGAGGCCCTGGCTGGGTCTGGGGGAGCATCTTCCTGCCAGGACAGTCCCATGCTTTGGAGACAAGGACATCCCTCTGCTCCAGCCTTCTCCACAGCCATGCTCACAGGTCACCTGCCTAGAGTTCATGTCCCCATTTCTCTCATCCTGGTCCCTCCATCTGGGATAGAAAAATGACCTCATTACCTCCTTTCTGCCATCTTAGGCAGTTGCTGCAGAGAGAAGCAATTGCACTGCTCTGTGCAAGATGTAGCGAAGTCCAGATGCTGTAAATGCTTAACTAGTCTTAACTGGGTGGTTGCATGTTGGGTTTGATCTGTTAAAGTCTGTGTTTGCAGTTGAAAACTCAAATAGTGTAAAAATTGTAAAGTGACTCATAGAATGACTAACATGATGTCTATATAGACTTAAGCAGGCATTTTCTACCCTTTTCATATCAAATCACGGATTAATTCATCAGTTTGAGAAAATAAAAACTAATTAATATATTGCTGCCATGTATCTCTTTGCAGTCAGAATGATAAAATATTCACAAGAGAGGTGGCTTGGAAACATGAATTTGACGAAGATGATTTGAAAAGAAAGAAACTTTAATTAAAGTCTAGAAAGGTCATTGAGTCCTACCATCAGATAATGGTGAAATTATAAAACGGATAGCAAATGTCCCCAAGAAGAAGAAAAGCGGTGGTCTGGAAAAAAAGAAAGGGATACTGTTAACAAAGTAAAACTCCACTTAGCAGAGGCATTGCTCTAACAGCCTGAAGAGCAAGGAGATGTGGTCAGTTTGGACTTGCAGAACTAGAGTTTTTGACTGCTATTAAAAAAAAGAGTAAACTTTTGGAGAAGAACATTGTATTTAGGTTTAAATCAGTCATTTCACTGGTTTCTTTTTTAAGGCACATTGTGGTAGAGAAAGAGCCTCTGGTATCTCCAGGGAGAGGAAATCTGAGTTGATGTGAAACTTTATTCTTGAGGCAAGCTAAAGGTGAGGACCAGCTGACCCTGCTGTTGCTGGATAACTGTTCAGAGCTGAAACTCGTCAAAAGGTCCCGTTACCAACAGGCAGCTGCACATGCTTGGGAAGGGCTCTGGACTGGATTGTGGCATGGCCATCCCAGGGTTAGATCCCCTTTGTATTAGAAGCTATAAACACACCCATAACATTTCTGTGCTCTTGCTATGGGCCGTTCAATCTAGCTACAGCCGGAAGTCTGTCCTGAGAAATCAGGACCATCTCTCCAAGGGCTGTCATTAGTGCTTTGGTGTCTTGAGCATTAGTAAATATTTTATACTTTCATACTTGAACCCATCATATTACAGTCTTAACCTATTCTCTTCATGCTGTCCCCAGGGATGCAAAGACCAAAGCATGACACTTTCAAATAGCCACCTATAACAAGAAACCTTTACTTTTTTTGGAAGACCCTGTTCTGAGACAAGAATGGGAGAATCAAGCATATGAGGAAGCCATGAAATCATAGTGAATGCATCATTTTTGGTCCGTGAAGCAGTTATTTTCCATGTTATAGGACTAGGTGACCTGTTGTAATGCAATATTTGTGGGGAGGAATTGTGTAGCATGTGTGGGAACGTGGTTCTATGAAGGTCATAGAATCAAAGAATGGCCTAGGTTGGAAGGGACCTTAGAGATCGTCTAATCCAACCTCCCTGTCATGTCCCATATCCTTTCTGTTTGTTTTTGAGGAAAATAAGGAAGTTTCAAAAAAAACGCTGAAAACCTGGAGTATTTTTTGTTGCCTTATCCATATCATTGCGATTACTGTCCTGTTCAGTGGGGGCTGTTACACGCTGCTTCCCCACAAATCCCGCTGCTGCTCACAGAGCGTTGCTCAGGTCTCAGTGTCAGGGAAGGCCAGGCTGAGGATTGCTCATGCAACCCTAATTCACCATGATCTCATCTTCACATACCCTGTCACAGTCTATTTTTTCCACTAAAGCCTGTCTCAGTTAATGCGGTGAAGGGATGGCGATCACTTACTGAGCAGCTTTGCTCCTTATTGTTCGATGCACAGCCCCAGGCGTGAGCTGTTGTGCTCACTTTAAGCTCTCTTGGGTTTTCCTTGTGCCCACTGCTGCGGGTGAGTGAGTAGAGGACTGAAGAGATATTAAGAGTAACGGTTTGCAAGGAGACTGGGTACCTGCCTGCAGTGTACCTGATTTGTTGGAGTACCTCAACCCTTACAGCACAGACATGTCCTGTGGCACCCAGGAGGGTTCAGCCCTCATCACCAGCAGACGTCTGGGGACTGAGCCATGCTAAGCCCATCATACGTGGTAGGAAATGGAAGTGAAGATATCACACTGTGATAGCCCGCTAAAACAAATGTATTTATCTTCTCCTCTAAGCCTCTATGCACCTTTTTAACCTTGCAGACAGAGAAGGATGTATGTACTCTCCTTTGCTGCCTGGCGTTGACTCACACTTCGGATGTGTTCATTATAGAACATTGTGGAAGAAATGCCAAATGGCTACGTAGAGAAACATACCAACAAAATATATATATATATATATATATACTCACACCAAAAAACTTCACAGGGTCTAATGCTTGACAAACCAAACAGTAGGATACTTTGTGAAGGAATCTAATTGATTTCAGCACAGGATGAGTTTTTCTCCTAACGTGAGTCAGCCTTGATGTTGCTGACTATCAAAAAGCATTCTGCCTACTGGAGAGAGTCCAACCGAGAACTACGAGGATGATTACGGGACTTGAACATCTCTCCTGTGAAGAGAGACTGAGAGACCTGGGGCTGTTTTGTGTTGAAAGGAGATGGCTGAGAGGGGATCTTATTAATGTATAGAAATATCTGAGTGGTGGGGGTCAAGAGGAAGGGGGTAATCTCTGTTCAGTGGTGCCCAGCAATAGAACAAGAAATAACGGGTTTAAGTTAGAACATGGGAAGTTCCACCTCAACATGAGGAGAAATTTCTTTACTGTGAGGGTGACAGAGCCCTGGCACAGGCTGCCCAGAGAAGTTGTGGAGTCTCCTTCTCTGGAGAGTTTCAAACCCCATCGGGATGTGTTCCTGAGTGGCTGCCCTAGGGGATCCTTCTCTGGCAGGGGGGTTGGACTAGATGATCTCTAGAGGCCCCTTCCAACCCCGAACATTCTATGATTCTGTGATCCTTGTCACCTGTCTCAGGGTCTCAGCAGGGTTATGTGTGATTTGAAGCGATGATCTCAGACATTTAAATCCCACATCGTAGATAAAAGCAGGTGAAGACAGGCAAAACTAAGTGGTGAGATATGCTACCTGGCACGGTGGGCTGAGGGAGACGAACCAGGTTCTGCCCACAGTTAACCACAGTGATCCTCTGCCCAGTGTGACCCCTTCTGGAGCAGGGCTGGCTGAACTGGGTGTTAATCCCTGAGCAGCCATACTTTTCTGGGATTTCTTTAATACTTAAAAGCATTAACAAAGATAATGAGCAATTTTCATGTGTATTGTGGACTGCAAGCTGGCAGGTGAGCCCTATGCCTCATGCAGTAGTCCTGCTGACTGTGGCTGGGTCACAGCATGAGTGGGTACACGCACCTCCACCACTGCACTGAAACTGGTCTGTGAACTTCAGCTTGAGTCTGGTTCACAAAATGGTCTTCAAATGTCACCAGTTGAGCTCTGCATCCTCTGACCCAGCATCCACTCTCCTTTTCAGCCATCTCTGTGCTTCGACACTGCCTCCTTATCACAGTAAACTGAAAGACCAAGCCAATTTTAATGTGCAGTGCTTTATTTGTATAGCTTGCGTATGAAAGATCAAAGGTGGGCTAATAGGGCTGCTCTTTTCCCTAACATCTTTAGCATCCCTTTGGCTAGTTGCGATATTAAAGACAGATGACAGCATAGTCCAAACTCTCTTGGTTATCTTCTGGGCATACACAGGATGAACTGAGGCAGACAGAAGCCAGATCTACATGCCTCTTTCTTTTCTCTTTTTGAAGGAAAATCCTGTGCCCAGGGAACAAGGATCTAACACACCAGCGCTTGAACATTTTTTGTTTTGTTTTCTATAGCAATTAGTTGAGTTTCTTTTGGTTGGTCTTTTATCTGTTACCACAGCCTACTTCTTTTTTCCAGAAAGTTTCTTTGATTTATAGTGCATTATAGATTCTAAAGGAAACAGCTGCTCTTCCTTTTGCCTATTTAAATTAGTTAATGTGTTTAAACTTTTTCTCCTCCTGCCAAAAGCAGTATAAAGTAAGGGCTTTTGCACTGGTGTCCTTGGGGTGACTCACTGCTTTCATGTACCCAAGTTTACAGTTTCCCTGCATCAATTATGGGGTGATTTAGGTGTGCTTCTTTGCAAAAAGGAAATTTGAAAGCTGTTACTTAGGTGATCTTTTTGCCATTTTAACCCTATATGGCTAATGCTCTTAAAACAAGAGAAGGCAAAAAGGGTGTTGGGGGGGTTGGACTAGATGATCTTTCAAGGTCCCTTCCAACTCCAAACGTTCTGTGACTCTGTGAAAACAAAAAACCTTACTGGTTTATTATTGAAATTTAAACCAGATCTTTTTTTTCAGAATTAGAGCTAAGGAGGATGTACTGAATTTTTGAGATTTCAAGGAAGTAAATGTAAAAGTGAGCACATTTTTGCAAATTGACCCCCTTCATTTGATAGGAGGAATAGAAACATTGTGATTTGCATATTTCAGAACACTCCAAGTGGACTTTAACTTTTAAAAAATTTAAACCAGCTGTTTAATTGTAGATGAACGACAAGTGCTGTTTATGATAGATACCCAAAGAAAATACAGGAGATACCTTCCTGCAGGCATTCACACCTACGGCACGTTTCTCAGTGGTGTTCAAGTATCTCCAGCAGAGCAGGAGAGCGTCACAGTATTTCTCCCAGATAGGAGTGGGATGTCAGTCCCCCAAAAGTCCATTTGCATCCTAAAGCAGCTGATTCCAGTTGGGTCTGGTCTCAATCAAGAGGCCTTTGTGAGCACCCTGCATTAACATATGTGCATGCCTGGAGATAAGAGTTGAGCTGGCAATTTGCATGCCCAAGTGACAAAGCTTGCAAGAAAGACTTCATGCTGAGGGCTGCATAACACCTGCCCAGGTAGAAGAGATCATCTTTAGTAGTTGAATGATTTGCTTTTAAGCACAGGAGATGAGTGCACCTGGCCACCCAACTGAATATTTGCATTTCCAAAGAGAGGAGAGCTCTCCCAAGCCCAGAGGGAAAATTAGTGAAATTGCCTCCTCACGGAGAGGAGGAGGGTCAATGCATCCTTAAGGCAATGACTAAAGGGAGCTTTAAATTTGAGGAGAAGTAACAGGCTGTACAAACCTTGATTCTTTTTTTAACTTTTTTTTTTCTGTGAATACAAATTAAGAAAGCAGAAAGGGAATTCTATGAGTAAGCTCCTGGTGAGGTAAGTGTCTTCAGACTGTTGACTTACCACAATGGAGGAAGTTTCTTGTTTGTTTTGACTTTAAAACAACCATATGCAATGCCTTTTTTTTTTTTCCTTTCTGTGGTGGAGGTCTTTATGAAACTTTGAAATGTTATGGTCTGCTTTGGAATTGTTGCGGGTTTTTTCAGCCTTTAGCTTAATCTGGCTTGTGTTAAGTATGTTTTCAAAGTGATGGCCTAAAACTGGGGTATTAATTTCTATGATGTGGTGATCCTTCATGCAGTGCCTGGCAGTGCTCTGAACCCAACACATATGGACACCAAGGCACGTTTGAATAAATCTGTAACAGGTGTACAAATACATGCATGCAAATGCAGGTGTTCAAGAGAACAGGGGATGAAATGTAGTCACGGTCACACACACGCTCGCAGTGTATGCCAAATAAATACCAAGTAAATAACACTTAATGTCCAGAAGCAGTATAGTTATTGCCAAAAGAAGTAATGCATTTATATCTGGATGCATGGGATGTATAGCTATGTCATTAGAATGTACTTATTGCTAGCTGGATGTGATAGATAGCCGTATAAGTACATCTTGTTTATTAACTCATGGTATAAGGCCATATAAACACAGTGTATTCATAGACACATAAAATCTCTCCTACTTATCAGCTCATCAACTCACTTCCTATCTCAGCAGAAAATGTCTTCTCTCTTACTGAATCTTCTTGGCTTATGGTTCTTATTTAGATGAATGATTCTGCCTTTTAGCATCCCAGATGCAATGTGGGGATAGAGCTTGTATGAAAATGCTCCGTGTGAAACAGATCACAAAAAAATAGGCTGAGGGAGTCTTTGTGAAGTTTTGTTGTTTATTCCTTGGCTGTGAGCAAGGGCTTGTAACACCTATGTCACACTGGTGGAAAGTTGATGACTACCCTGACAACTGCTGTGTAAAAGAAGGGGAGCAGAGCAGAGCTATGCCACTACTGCCAGTGGGGGAGGAGAGAAGGCTGAGATGGGAGGCATAACCACCAGCCCAGAGCATCAGGCGCTTCTGTGCGTGCAACTACAAGACAGCAGTGTTTGAAGTGTGTGTAACAGTCCATTTTTGGTCTTTATTCGGATCTCTACTTGCTTCTGGTACTGCCTAAAGGACAGCTTGTCTACACCTGTATGTGGAGATGTAGTGAAGTGTTATTTTTTGTTGCAGTAGCAAGTTAAGAAAGTGCTAGGACTGAAGGCTATGTGGCAGCAGGAGATTTGATGTAGTTCACAGTAAGCTTTTCATATCAGTTTCTGTTTTTGAAGCACTTTCTGAAGTTGGGTTGGGGATAATAGCTCCATTCTGTAGTGGGGAAACTGAGGCATGAGAGCTTGCTAAGGTTTCAGACCAGTTCCAATAACAGACTTAGATTCAAGGTTTCTGAGTCACTGTACTACCAAATAAACAGCATACAGAGTAGCTGATTCAGATGAAAGATGCTTGTCTACTTTATTGATTTACTCAATTATCTGTGACCCTGATGCTGTAGGATAGATGATGCTATTACTACCTCATAGTAAGGAGATATTACAAAGGCTTTGTCAGGTTCATTTTGGTCTGATCCCTTACTCAGGAGTATCCAAGCCAGAAGCAATTCATAACTTGGTCCTCCTTGGAAAATTACTATTAAAATCTTTTCATCTTGTTCTTTCCTGTGATGTGCTGATGATATGCAATATATTTCTTAGAAACGCTGTTCTGAAGCATTTTCAGAGAACTTAATACCCTCCACCCCATATTTAACTCACTTTTCTAAAAGAACGAGGTATATACAATTGCAGAAGCTACCCGCCTCCAGTCTCTCTATCTTCCTCTTGACCTTTAACAAGAATGAGCCCCTCAGTTGATTCCAACTATAGCTGACAGAGGGACAGAGATCTCCAAGATACTCTGTTCTTTAGGGTTTTGTGAAACTGGCAGCAGGAGGAAGCCCTGGAGGTGGGGGCACCACCAGGGGCTCCAGGATGACCTTCCCAAGTGTCAACAGAGCTGGGTAATAGAGGAACACCTGAAGCATGGTGGGCACAGAAGGGGATGTGAATTGTTGCAAAGCAATAAACTAAAATCCATGCCACGCAAGAAAACTAATCAGTAGTAGGTCTGCTCTCTTAAAATATCTTGTTCCCTCTCTAAACTCTCCTGTAGGGCATTTCTAGGAATCATGAAATCCAGTTGCCTGAGGAAGGGGGTGGAGAATGACAAACAAACCAGAAAGTTGCTTGCCATCTTATTAAGACTTTAGTTGTGCCTCACTGGATGGATGGGAATGTGCATCAAAAACTGTATGCTCCGAGGACTTGGGGATTTTCCTTGCAGTGATGTCATGTTTCTTCCATTGATACAAATCTCTGGGACTTGTTTGGCTTCAACAGAGCCACATCAGCTTCCTCTGGGTGAGCATGTGGCCTTGCATCTTCAGCCCAGAAGGCTCATGTGGTACTGGCTGTTAATTCTCTCACTGGACTGATTGCAGCTCCTGGGGAGGGGCCACCTGCAGAAGTGAGATAACACCACCTATGCCCCCAGGTACATGGAGCCATGGTCCCAAAAAAGGTGTTCTGCTGTGCAAATGTTTAACTTGTCCCACCTCCCACTCAACATCATGCTTTCTGGTGAGACACTGAAGTGTAGCTAATCCTTGGCACATGCAGGTTATTCATTCCTGAGTGGGAATGGACAATTGCTAGTGGGTCACAGAGTGTTTTGGTTTCCTTTTAAAAATAGGAGTGGGAGGAGAAGCAGAGAATGTCTGTTGGTCAGACTCTCAGTCCTGGTCTATTCCTTGAGCAGAGTAAGAAGGCAGATGTCTTACTAATCAAAGTCTGGAAAGAGCACAATGTGGCTGAGATGACCTAGGCTCATAGGGACAGGTGAGGGAGCTTGCAGCTCATCCTGTGGTCGTTACAGCATGTGTGTGGTGCATTACTCAGAGTTGAGAAGCTATTGCTACAGGTCTACTGAGCAAAGCTGCAGTGTCTTAAATGATTGGTAAAACAGTGAGATGCTGCTTGTATGACACCAACTTGGCCTCCCAAGTTTGCCCTTTTTTCTTTTTTTTTTCTTTTTTTTTCACCCAGTGCAATTCCATGTCGTGAAAGCCCAGAAAGTGACACTCAGCTATCAACTCTGTTTTAGTATGGACTTTTCTGAAGGAGAAAAATGTAAGGAAAAAAAAAAAAAGAGAAGCTTCTTCCAAGGTCATTAGCTGACAACTGCAGCCTGTTTGAAAATGGCTTGCACTCTCTGCTAATTGGTCTTCCAGACCTGTTCATTTGTTAATTTGATGCTATTAGGTAACTGGCACACCTCTGCTGCAGACAGAATAAGGCAAGGGTTGAAGATGCAGTTTTATGTTGGTGTGTTTTTTTTTTTCTTTGGATATTTTTAGAGGACCTGACTCAGAGCAAGGTTGCTCTGTGCCTGCCAGGGAGGACCATCCTCAGGGGCAGCAGGTCACTGTAAAGACACCCTGGGCCGGGTGTCACCCCTGCTGAGTGGTAGCACCCAAACTCTGGGGTGAAGGGGATAGGCTGAATGAATAAATTGCTTTAGGTTAAGTGAATAACCTTAAAGCAATTATTGTGATTACTTAGATTGGCCCCAAATTGACTGGGTTTGGATTTGCATGGTAAAAGAAAAAAAGATGCTTCAGGGTTAAATGAATGCTTTACTTGAACAAAAGTGAGTCCTATAAATAAGAATGAAAGGCTGGACCCACAGAACAAGTGCCAATACCTGTCATGAGCCTTGCCTCTCCGCATGAAATCATAGCCTTGGACAAGGGCTTGGGTGTCAGTCATCGACCCTCCAGGAGTGTGCCTTGGACATGAGATGTTTTCCATCTCTCTGCTGTTTGTGTGAAACGTGAACGGACGGAGCAGTCAGTCAGTGTGATGAGGCCAAGCCCAGGAGAGAAACATATCCCATAATGTGGGGATACCCTGCTGTGCCCACCCCTGGATATGCCCTATAGCTGGATGGTTAGGCTATTTTTGGAGAGAAGAAAGACCTTGAATTCAGCAGGGACAGGATTTGAACTGAGACTAATGCCTGAGATTCTGCAACAGAAGAGACATCAGCTGTGTCTCTCAATCTGTGAAAGGTGCCAAAGGCCCTGAAACTATTTATATGTTTAAGAGCACTCAGGGAGTGCAACTCAAACTGTTTCAGGTTGGCTGAAACAGGATCTTTTAGTAGCTTCACTGTGTGCTCAAAAAAAATGAATTGCTCTTCCCCATATCAGGTCTGCCTCCTCCAGCCTGTTGCACCACTGTGCCCATCTGCAAACTCAGACTGGAGTTACTAGTTGATGCTGTCTCTGTGTTAAGGATCTGCTCTTTTTTTCTTTCTTTCTTTCTTTTTTTTTTTTTTAAACAGATGGCAGCCATAATTTTCTCAGTGTGGAGACAGAAAACCTCAACCTTGCCTTGTATCTTTCATCCCAGACAGACCGGGAACACCTCAGACTCAAAACTTACTGCCTTAAAGGCAACTGCTCTTTTCCAAAGAGTGTGTTTGAACCCTGCAGTTTGCTGCCACACACATGAATTGTTGTTGCTTGTGCTTCATTGCAACTGCAGCAGAGTATGAGATGAAGATGTTTCATCCAGGTGTGCAAACCTCTCCTTCACCTCCGTGAAGGGCCTTAGCGATGGCAGCATGAGAAAAGGGTGTTGTGTCAGCAAGCCCAATGGTAACAACTTAAAAAATCCAACGTTGGAGCAGTCTTGCTGATTTTTAAATTAGGTAGAAAAATTACCCCTGTTGTTACAGGTTATTCTCATTTGCTCGCTGGCTGAACTTTGCCATCTAACGCCAGTGCTTATTTTTTTTTTTTACCTCATCCATCTAAGAAAATACTGGTTTTGTGTGTGATCTAGGTATTGGGTACAGTAATTGAAGCAGATCCTAGGAGCATCATATGAGGGTATAAAGGGGACACTCCATCCTACCCTGGACCTGCACTTATGTTAGGGCTAAGTCCAGACCTGTGTTCAGAAAGCTGGGAGCAAGGAACTGGTCAAACAACCCTGGCGGGGGACCTGGCTTTGAGCACCTAACCTGTGTTTTGGTGGTGTTGAAGGCAAACAAGCAGAAGCCCGCATAATTCTCCCCAGAGTGGGGCTTTTGCCAGCCCAGCTATGTTAGTCACAAATCGCACCTCATCACACCTGACAGTCACAGTGAGGCTGGAAAAAAACTTGTCATCTTGACCCAGCGTCAGGAGCCGGAGGATTTAGCGAGCTCTTCCTTGCTGTGTTTTGAGAATTTCTTAAGAAAACACTTTCCTTCCATGGGTGATTTCACAAGTTGGGAGAAAAGCAGCTGCTGATGGTTCACAGCTCAGATTTCCCTGAGAAGTGTAAAGTCTCAGCTGGACACCATGATGATAGATTTTATAGATTTTAACCCCTCCCACCCCACATCTACCAGGCAGCTAAACCCAACAGTAAGTTACAGTGTGTTTCTCTGTGTTTAACTTCTCCTTGAGATAATCCATTTGTCTCTGTTCTTTGAAAACCTACTGAATAAGCCACTTGTTTCACACTGGTGGGGAAATAACACTTTAGGGGCCCCTTTTGTGCCTGACTTATGTATAACAGAAGCATGGAGTTTCATAAAATCTAATAAATATCCAGCTCTGCCAGATGTTAGCTTTCCTTTTTTTTTTTTTTGTTTGCTTTTTTCTTTTTTATTTCCCTACTAGAAAAGAGGTCAGAATTTGAGTTCCACACTTTAGCTGACTGCAAATAAAATGGGACTGTTTCTAAGAGACATGTTGTGACAGTGTATATTATCACATTTTAGATGGTGTTAAATATAGAAATGCCACTTAAGAGGGGACGCAGTTCGTTCGGAGTCTGATATTTGTCTCGTCAAGACGTCCTTTTGAGATGGTGTCTGTTTATTATCTTCCCGATCTTTTACTCTATTATTCTGCTCTGTCTGCTGACAACGGTTAATGAAGAAGTTATATCCTTTTCTGTGTTCCGTGGTGCTCGAGAGGTGGGGGCAGGTCATTGCAGAGCTTGTGGGGTCCGACTCCAAACTTCTAGTGTGGTGGAAAAATTCCCACTTACAAGATCAGCCCCTTTCCTGCCAGGAGAAACTTCTGGGTTAAATGCAGGGAGCAGAGGCAGGTGAAAGATGCCAAAAAGTTGTGTTAATAGACAGCCCCAAGAATACAGCTGAGGCAGACAGACTGGAGTGTCTGCAGGAGGCCAGCAGAGCAGCTGGAGAGACAGATCCAGAGAGGCAATGTGATACAGCCCAAGTCAGGAAAAAGCCAGGGATGAGGAAAAAAAAAAAAAAAAAAGCAGCTGGAACAGACAAAATTCACTGGAGTGAATGGTTTTGAAGTTTGTTCAGTTATTTGAGCTCAACCTAACTCATTGATGGCTCTGTTTCCTTCTCCCTACGGAAAAGCACGTGCTTGCTCTCATTTATAAAATTAAAAAGTGGCATTTTCTTTATGGTGTATGCTTTCTGCTGCTTCCGAAGAGTGGTAATTGCATGGAAACTTGCATGGTTTATACCTAAAGGAATCTTAATTTTAATACATACAAAATTACATCTATTTAAGCCTCATTTAGTTAGAAGCACTGCAGTTTTCCATCAAATGCCTCTCCAAACAGAAGCTGGTTTTGCACTTAAAGTGGATTCTCAGTTGTAACTCTATCTTCTCCACCTTGGTCTCAGCTCCATTAAACTTAATCACCATCATATACTATTACTTGTTCAGTTAATGAAAAATAGTTTTCTCCAAAGGTAAAATGTTATAATTAAGGGCTCTGCATAGCCACAATAGCTTTTGTGCCTTCAGCCTTTTTTTCATTTTTAAAACTGGTTCATTCTGCATAGAGTGAAAGGCCAGAAATACTTATGAGACAAAAAAAATCTGCTCATACGATGGGAAAAATAATCACATAGGATTACACAGCCACAGATAAAATTTTGAAACAGGTTCTTGTCCCTGCCATGGATCATCAGACAGGTCTGATAAAATTCTTAAGTAGGCCAGTGTCACCCAATAAGTTAATAGCAGTGTTGATTTTATTCAGAATGATATGAGGCTGTTTTTAAAGCAGTTATGAGACTTATGCATGATGGGGCAGGTAGTCTGGCCAGAGAGCCCAGCCTGTGGAGAACAAGTCCATCCCTCCTTCCACAGCAGCTGTGGCTGTGCCAGCAGTTCAGAGATGTGACAGTTTGGCCCAACTGAGCTAAGATGAAGTAATTTGTCTGAGTACTCACAATATCAGTTTGTTTCATCAAAATTACTATTTTTTTTTGCCAATGCACCATATAAATTTTGTATTGTCTTCCTCATTAAAATTAAAAAAATCTTGCATGGAAAATTCCTGATCTGTGCTGATAAAAATATGTTCTTATGATGCACATCCAGCTATATAAATATAGATGATTTGTAGCTATACACAAGTAAAGTGGGCTTTTCAAAAACAGTTTAACTACTCCCAGCCTAAACTACTTAGAATAAAAGCAAGGAGAGTTTATAATTAAATTCACTGGGAGCTGTGCTAGTCCCCTGCTGAGTGCTTTTAAACATTCCTCTCCTTAGACTCTACTGGGAGAGAAATATACTGTATTTATAGCCATCTTGTTTCAATATAAACATGTCAAACTGTAAATCTCAGACACAAAGATGGGCTCAAGCTGAAAAATTCAAATCCAGATTCCCAATGTTCTCTATTTCAGATGAGCTCCATTGTGGGCTTCAGGTTTGGGGATCTGGGACTGATTTCTCACTTAGGTCCAACTTAAGTCCTCACCTTTGGAGAAGGTTGGCTCTCAGACCCCATGTCCCACCGAGATCCAGTTATCCTGCCTGTAGTAAATTAGCTCCTGACTTTTCTCAACTCCAAGGTGCTTTCCTGGAGTGAAACGCCCTTTGTGTTTCAGCACGTATGTCCCTGATAACCTTGCTCCCATTCAGAAGAGGATTACGCATTTCCTCTATAACCTGAGCAACGTGTACCTGTCTTTGGTTTCACATTTCTGTTCTGCCTGTCCCTGTGTCTTTCCTTCCATGCCCTGTGCTGAGAAGAGCCTAATAATACTACAGCAACAACAAAAATAGCATCATGGTTATTATTAGCGTTGGACAGGTTTCTTGCCGGGAAGGGATAAGTCTGTGAAATGGGCTCTGTGCCGCAGGACGAGGAGCTGCTTCTGCCTCCTCGGGCTCCCCCAATGGAGGTGGAAGGTTGGAGAAACACAAAGCAAAACCCAGCGAACTTTGGCTAATTTGGAAAAAGACAGTGGCTATGGTTGTGTTGACAATCCCAAGCTTGTTTAAGCAGTAGATCCCAGGGAGGGGGGGGAGTAAAGAAAATGTTTCCATAACAACTGACACGTGAATGCTGTTAATGTTCCCACGAGGTGCCGGTGTGCGTTCATGGCACACGCATCTCCTAAAAAGGTGTGCGTGCTCTGCAGATGTTTTCTCAGAGCGGAAGATGTCCTAATAAGCAGGTACATTGTTCCACATATTTAATCATGAACGGCGGTGAATGGCTGCTTCAATTCTCTCGACTCTTTTTTCTTCCCTCCTGACCTTTTCCTTTCCTAGCCTGTCACAAATGAAGAATGATTATTAACAGAAATTAAAAAAAGAAAAAAAAAAGGTAAGAAGATTACGCTTGAGGAAGAAAGGGGACTTGTGAACGTAAAAGAGTGGAAGTGTGTTATGTTGCATTTATTTTCTCTGCTGCCATTTTATTGCTTTTCTGGGATCCCTGCCAGAAAAATGGCGAGTGGCACTTTAATTAAAGAAGGCTCTGTGTGCACTCCAGCTGTTCCTCATGTGACCTATGGGTAAAGCAAAGGATGCTCCCTTCAGCTCGCCCAAATCAATGCTAACCCAATTCCCGACCACACACTGTCAAGCGTTTGTGCAGACCTGCCCCATTTAGGGCACTGTCTGTGAGCCAGACGCTCAGCACCCGCTCCTGCTCCTGGTATCCTCACGTATCTGAAGGCAGAATCTGGCAGCGTGATTGCTGGGGTGCATGAGTGTGTGTAGGGAGGTGGGGCTTCACTTAAAACATTTTTCTCTCTGCCTGCGGCAATGTTCGTTTACCCATAAACAGGCCATGCTGCCTGGAAGGAAGGACATTTTGGGCTTGGTGGTGGAAGATGGGGCCCCCACTGAAGTTTCTGGGAAAGCAGAAATTGGCTGTGAATGAGTATGACTAATTTTTCAGCAGTAACCTAGATCTGAGATGCCCCAGGCTCAGGGAAGGCCAGTGCATTGGTTTTCGGGTTTGTTGGTTGGTTGGTTGGTTTTTAATTTTTTTTTCTGTCTTTGGAGAAAACAAATTTGGATGGAAAAGAAGAGGCCACCTATGCCAGTGCACCTAAGCTGAAAATTCAGCTGCACATCTGGAAGGTGCTGTGTGAATTTGTCAGCAATGTTAAAAAAAATACTAAGACAGCAAAGTTGCACAACAGGATGAAAATTTTTGTGATGACCCTATGAGAAATCTGACGTAGCATCTTATATTTAATACATATTAAAACTGTGTTTCTTGTGGTCCCTTTGCAGCCTTCTGCCAATGTGAAGGGCATGAAGATGAATGCAATGTTGTTTGTGACCACTGAAAGACCATTCTCCAGTGCTAGACAGGCATAAAGGGGCCTCTCTGTAAGCGAGAGTGTCATAAAACCCTGTGTAATAAAACCCCGTGCTTTTGTTGCAGCAGCTCTGTGCATTACTGCCATCGTGAATGTCACTTCTGACGTACTAATTTAGGTGAGATATGAAACGTCCAAGTGTAACCTGAAGTGTCCCACAGCTGAAACGTTTTATTGTACTTTCACACATCTCACCTACCAGTAACATGAACCTGCTTCCTCCCACAGCAGTATGGAACTGAGCCTCCTATATTGACCTGTGTGAGACCTTTTCTGGGAGCTTTCCAACCCTTTTTCTTTCATAGCCCGAGAATTGTTCCTTCTGTATTTGTCTATCTCCCTGCACACCTAGGTCTATTCACACGGTTTACAGCAGAGGAGATGAATTGATATAACACATTGAGCAAATGGAAGACTGAGCTATTATATTTCCAAAAGTCAACTTTGGAGTAGTGGAAAGAGACTGGACTCCCTCTCCCTTCCAGCAAAAAAAAATAAGTGGTGGCAAAACCTGATAATGGGGAGATGTTATCTGGATGTGGGAGAAGTGCAAAAGTTTGGATGGAGACTTGATGTGCAGGTGGGAGGTTAGAGCTCTATCTTGCATGCTTTGTCCAGGCCTAATGTGGTTGCAGAAGACCTCATGGTAGGTGAACAACTGTTGATGCATGTTGATAATATTTTAAAAAGGGTCAGCCTAGTCCTTTCTAATGGAGAAGCTGTGTTGCCAGCTGTGATACATTCTGAGATCTGGCCATGGTCATCTCTGCTTGTGAGCTGTTGCACACTCTCTTCTTGACTGGAAATATGAGGAGTGCAGGGCCTTTTTTTTAACACTCAAATACCAATCTCATTTTAGTGACACAATCTATTTATTTGCACCCCAGCTCATATCTGAAGGGATTTATCTGTTCTCTGCAATCTGATTTCTCTTTGGGTGATGCCGTTATGGGAGTCTTTAATTTCTCTGGTGCTGCCTTTCAGCTCAACACTGGATTGTTTCCTCCATCCATACAAGTTTCTGTTACAAGAAAACTCAAAAATTATTTTCCTTTCCCTAGATTTTATCTTTTTGCCCTGATAGGCAGTTTACCTTCTCTTCATATACATCTGAGTGAATTTTGTTTGTCCTGGCTGCTTTGAAGTACAGGCTCAGAAGCAGCAACGACTTCATGAGCTGAAAATGATCTGGGCAGAGTTGGTGCTTATACAAAAGGCCCTTTGCTGTTCTGTGCATCAGGTGTCAGGGGATAACACGACAAAGACTATCTTCTTGTACAATGACGTGGGTTCCTTATTAGCAGAATTATTTCCAAAACATACCTGGAGATGGCATTTGTACTGCCCTAATTTACTTCTGATGCTTCTCACAAGTACTTTTTTTCCTTCTGCAACTTGGATACCTCTCTTCCAGTTACACGCAGGCCACTGTGTCTTTTGGGAGTGATCAGTTATTTTGGTACAAATGTTTGTTGATTTCCTGGAGCTAGTGTTTGCCAGTGCTGGCCACCCTAAGGGCACAGCTTTTACTGTCATTCTGTTGTGGTCTAGGAGGTGCCCTTATCCTTTAGGGGTGCTGAGCTTTGAATCAGGATTATGTTACCTTTGTCTAATTGTTATTGGAAAGAGATCTGCTCCCGGTGCCTGACTGCTTCTGTTGGATGAGGTTGTCTCTTGATGGTCCTCATTTGAATCCCTGACATCTAGACAGGAGCAGCTGAAGGTTTTTCTTGGTCCAAGCTCTGCTCCTGCTGCCATCCTTGAGGGTCTTGCCTGCTGCTGTGTGGTTATAGACAGCCTCATCTCCATTCTGCCCTGATTTGTACCTAATTCATGTGATGTCCAGTTCCCACCACAAACTGGGCTGTTTCCTTTTGCCATTTCTTCGTAGACCATTTGTTGACCAGATGAGGACATGCCCAACACAGCAGTGTCTGGCCTGTGGCATTTATTACAGCTGGCTACTCGGCTTGACACTCTTCTAAGATTTTTTTCCTTAATATTCCATCAGGCTAAGGCAAAATACCCTGCACAGGAACAACAAACTTGGTTTTTGGACTTGTAAATAAATTTTCCATGCCTGGATGTTTTTCCAGTGGAAATGTGGGTGCTGTAGGAAGTTGGATAAACAGATTTCATTCTAGGATGTGGGCAAGGTACGTACCCAGCTTGACAACTCCAGTACTCCCCTTCCTGATCAAACATAACTACGATTTCTCCGCTTTGTGTCTCTCCAGGCTGACTGTGGCCATCATGTTTCATGTGCCTTGTGAAGAACGACAGTGTGAAAGGACCCAGGTCTGTAAACCTGCATTAGTTCAGTATTGACAAACCTAGAAATGCTGCAGTCTAAGGTGACATTCCAGTATTGTGCAAACACATGTGGAGCTGAAGCAATGTCAGTGCTTGGCAAGGATACCAGAGGAAAGACTAGTAAGAGAATAAGTGGTCTATAGCATAGTCAGACATCTTGGAGACATCAGGCTGGGACACAAAGGAGAGCTCTGTGCCTCATAGCGACCTACACCTCACAGTCAGAGGGAGAGGGACAGGATTGACAGAGCAAGGAAAGAAGGACCTGTAGGGGGGGAATAAAACTCCAGACAAAAAAAAAAAGAGGCAGAGATGTGCCAGACTCAACTCTGCTTGTCTGGCTGATCTCATTTAAAGCCCTTGTAGGCAGGATCATGACTGCAACTCACTGAGTGCATGTCTGCATCAGATGCATGAAGGTCATAGGGGTGCTTCTGAACAGGCTAGCGTGGCTGTTCAGCACAGGGCTGCACAGTGGCACTAGTCTGGTCCTGGAAGCAGGGTAGCCGGCTCATGCCAAGGGTCAGGACATGGTTAGCAGGGAAGTAATCTGCCTAGTGCAGCTCTCTGCCTGTAGTTTGTTCCCACAAGGAGCAGGGATCTCAGCATGGGGCCAAACTCCACCACACAGTATAGCCTTAACACCTACCTCACTGATTTTCTAGACCAGCTCCTACCACCATGGGTCCTACGGAGACCAAACTGGCAATGTCCAATGATGAATATATGGAGCAGGAGCTAGCTGGGCTGACCACATAAAACAGAATGAGCAGGTACCTCTGGTCTACGTGTGTCCAAAATGAGAGATAGTCACTGGCCAAGCATGGCTTTTGAACAGCTTGGTAAAATTGAAAACAGGTCTAGTGCCAGCACTAAACAAGATTATTCCAGAGCCTTGTCTCTGCTCAATGCTGCGTGCATTGAAACATGCCTGAAGTTACAGTACTAACACACCGTGTATCATAAGTATTAGTAGCACTGTTTTGGACACTGCCTGAAGTAGCTGCCAAATGACTTCCTGCTCGGGAATGGCAATGCTGCAGGCGTGGTGAAGTGGCTCATAAAAGCCCATGTGTGGCACGCCATCAGAGCCAATAAAACATTACTTTAGCTGTAGGGCAGTAATAGCTTTCTAAAGCAGGACAGGGCAGTTGGCTGGATTCCCATGTAGAAACTGAGATACTTGGGAAGTGCTAATGGGATACAGGATCTTTGCCTGTCAGTGGCAAAGTGGATATGACTGCAGTTTCTGCTGTGGTACCAAGACGACGCTGGTGGGACTCGGGGAAGCTGTGCTGGGACAAGACCAATGCGGAACAGTCACATGTTCAAGCCGAAGTATTTCGGGGAGTGAATGGAGCTGAAAAAATATGAAGTGCCTTTAAAGCTTTTTCAAAAACTGAATAAAGTCTGTTAGTCTGCTTAGATGTATTACGTTATAACTTATCAGTTGTTTTTCTTAACACAGTCAGGAGTCAGTGGTGCCAGCTGCTGTAGTAACAATGAACAAAACCCAGGCCCTGCCCTAAAGAGTTTGTAGTCTAAATATAGGATTAGCAAGAGCAGGTGGGTGCAGACAGATAGGGCAGCACAAGGAAGCAATGCCATGATGCCAGCCAGAAGAGTAGGCTGTGGTGGCACCTTAGCAGAAGCTTATGAAGGATCCAGGTTTTTGGAGGTGTTGCATCAAAGAGGAATCTGAAGGATCAGCTCAGCTTGCAGAGCAAGATATGGAAAGCATCAGGGTGCCTGCCTGAAAGTGTGGTGGCAGAAAATTGCATTGAGTGCTGAGCTCTTAGAGGTTGCCTCTTGGCCCAGAGACGAGAGGTAGTAGGAAGAGTGGGTGGAAAAATAAAGGATGTGGCCTATGTTGGAGTCGGTATTCTGAGGAGAGTTCTGAGGGCCATATAGGTCCAAATATTTAGCAGGAGGGGCAAACATTTTATTTGTGAGTGACAGAAGAGAAGATGCTGCAGTAATTAAGAAGCTGAGAATTTGCCCACGCTTTTGGTGGTATAGAAGGACAAAAAAGGCCATGTCTGAGTCGTGGTATTTGGACTGAACCTAGAAGGTTTAGCTTGGAGGTGCTGATCCTGGGGAATACTACAGCTGGAAGTGGCCCCAGAAATGTGATCTTGCTGGGCTCTGGCATGGAAGGAAGAGGGAGGCTAGAGTCTGTCTCGGGGACTTGGTCTAGGTGTACAGTTGAGGGACAGTGCAAGGCTTTGTTTGAGCAGGTCAGGATTGAAATAGGAGCCACCTACATGGAAGGGATGGCTGAATTTGTGTCTGGGATAGGAGTAGTCTTGGAAGTAGGGAGAGAAGGGCAGCATCCTGAGCAGAATCCAGCAGGGTCCTCTCATCAGAGAACAAGGGAGGTGAGGAGGATCTTCAGAGAGATTGTCAGGGAGTTATGAGTAGAAATATGTCGTGGTTTGACCCTGGCCGGCAG
>NW_009697480.1:0-478 GCF_000703405.1 Apaloderma vittatum | reverse complement strand
GTGATTGTGCCCCTGTACTCGGCAGTGGTGAAGCCACAGCTTGAGTACCGTGTTCAGATTTGGGCCCCTCTGTGTAAGAAAGACAATGAAATGCTGGAGTGGGTCCAGAGAAGGGGAAGGAAGATGGTGAAGATTCTAGAGAACAAGTCTTCCAAGAGACAGTTGAGGGAATTGGGGTTTTATAAGCCTAGAGAAAAGGAGCCTGAGGGCAGACCTTATCGGTCTCTGCAGTTAGCCCAAAGGAGGTTGTAGCATGTTGGTGTCCCAAGTAACAAGTGACAAGACAAGAGAAAATGGCCTCAAGTTGCGCCAGGGAAGGTTTAGATTGCCTATCAGGAGAAATTTCCTCATGGAAAAGGTTGTAAAGAGTTGGAACAGGCTGCAGTGTGCTGAGCTGATAGATGCTAGTTTGCCAACATCGAACCTTAGAAGTAAACTAGTGCATCGGATCAGATCCCCGGCTATGTTTTTGCAGCTA
>NW_009697479.1:0-496 GCF_000703405.1 Apaloderma vittatum | reverse complement strand
ATGGGAAGAAAGCGTTAACTCTGTCCTTCCTGATCAGGGATTTCGAGTGTGCTCCATGCACAGCTCCAGGAGGGCCATGAGACCGAAGCAGTTAGGTAACTTCATCTTAGATCTGTTGTGGTGTTGAACACCTGGGACAAGTACAAGGCTTGAAAGTGGAAAATATAGGTGGAGTTTAGGATGGGAGCACAAGAGCTGCTTTTTACTACGACAGTAAAATATGCCCCAGTTTGGTGTGCTTTGTAAGAATCAGAAAAACTCTGAAATCTTGAGCTAAAGCATATTATTTCAATATATATTCTTCTAAGTATTTTTAAAGATTCCTTTTAAATTTAGTCTCATTTTAAGGTAATAATTTAAAAAAAAAAAAGCATGCATAAATGTGTTTTCTATATTCAACTGAGACAAAAGTTACCTTCGCCTTTTTTCGAGGTGATGTTGAAGGTCGCTCTTCATTTTTTCTTCTTCTGGAAACATTCCTCCTGTAAATAGGGGC
>NW_009697478.1:32559-41947 GCF_000703405.1 Apaloderma vittatum | reverse complement strand
AAGCGCTGCTTTAAGTGACCTGTGCTCGCAGGTGCTGGGAGTAAAACCCACACCACGGCTTTTAGTGACTAAAGGGAGGCTGAGGAGGGTGAGGTTGGGGTGGGAGGCTCTGAGGGATGGGATCGGGGCTTTTGAGGCACAGAACTATTAGTTCGGACGTTTCACTGCCCCCTCTTCACTGCTTCTCACCCCTCCGGCCACCCTCAGAAATTCTCCCCATCCCTGGAGCAAACATTTCCATCCCAAGTTGCGGTTGTTGCTGTACCTGGTTATTTTAAATTGAATTTTAACACGGTGCCGTGTGCCGTTTTGCCTTGTGTGGCTGCCAGTTGTGTCTGATTTTTCCAGCGTAGTTTCCCTGGCATCTGGAGAAACACTAATTTCGCCTTTTAGCTTGTTTGATCAGCCTTGAGAAAAGAAGGCTTAGGGGCCACCTTCTCGCCATGTTCTTAAAGGGTGGCTGTGAAGGAGAAGGAGATTCCCTTTTTAGAAGGAGTCACGTGGAAAAGGTGAGAGGTAACAGGTGCTCCTGGGAAGATTCCGACTGGACGCAAGATTTATTGTCGTTGAGAACACTCAGCCATTGAAAGAATCTCCCCAGGTTGAAGGTTCTTCCTCAACATCGGACGCTTTTAAGATTCAGCGTCTCAGGGTGCTGGGCCGTCTTGTCTACACCGTATTTTTGCCAGAGAGTTGGACCAGATAATCCTTGTCGTCCCTTCTAACCTGATATCTTGTGATTCTATGCTATTAATAAGATTTCTTGGCTCGTTGCAGCCTATGTGGCTAGATCTGGAGATCTCTGCACACAGTTCTATCAAGAAAACGGAGATTTTTTCCCTCCGATCTTTTGCATCCACTACATTCTCGCTTAAACCTTGCCCCCGTTCCGAAGGAAAGGCAGGTTGCCTTTTTTACTTAGATAAAACAGAAGCGGCAAATAAATATTTCCCTGTGTGCCAGAATAATCAGATCTATGCATATATTTAAAAACCTTACCATTTTAAGAGCCTTAACCGCAGCCAACTCAAAGGTTCCTACAGAGAGCATTTGCTCATGATTTCCATTTCTTTGGACCACTCCCCCTAAGCTTTGCCTAAATGACCCCGTAGCTATACATTTTAGAATAGGATAACCCTCTTCAGCTGCTGTGGTCGGGTATATTTGCTCATCTCATTGTTTTGACCACGGATAAATTGCCGTTGGGGAATTCCTGCGCTGTTTTTTACTTTCATTTTGCTCTGCTTTTTGCACATGAGGTCCCAGAAGGCACCAGAGAGCTGCATTGCTTCGGGAGGACAGGGGCTCAGCAGATGAAGAGATCAAACCGTGGACACGCTCCGTCGTTTTGTGATCCCTGCTTTGCTTTCGGTGCCTCCACTCTTTTTTTCTGGGCTTTTGGTAGGTAGCTTGTGCTCCTCAGAGCATGCGAGAAGCTCGTAGGTTTGCAACGGGGAACTTCATATTTCGATTTTATTTTTTGTGGTGGGAAATTGGGTGAGTGCCCACAGAGGGGAGGCGATGTGTGTTTTGGCAGCCTGGGTTTTATATCGTTTCTGCGGGCAAGGGTTGAAGCTCAGCAGTTTTCTGGCTCTTCTCAGGAGGTTTTAGTGCTTCGTTTCGAGCTCATAGGCGCTTTAGGTTGCTGCTTGTTGTTTCTGGTGGTTTTATTCTGCAGAGCAGTAATAGGACAGGAGCTGTGCAGTGTTGCCTGAGCTTTCATCTAACTTTTCGATGGTGTTTGGTTCTTGAATATGTGTCTTCCGTTAATTCAGATGAGTCTATTCTTTGCCTGAACAGCTTTCAGTCTTCTCTGGCATTAAGGTTTGATTTTTTAATTTATTTTCTTGTTTAATATGGTCTTATCAAGTAGGTAGTTCTTGGGGGAACAAAGTGAGGGCATTGCTGTCTATAGATTTCTGGGGTTTGCCTGGAGAAATATAACATGAAAGTCCCTAAAGGCTGACTGGTTGGAGTCCTGGGAAATAAAGTTTGTTTTTCACAAAGTCCTGTTATTTTACAGTTTGTTTAAATTTGAAACATTTAAATGTTTTCTTTTAATCTTTCCTGTTAGTTGGAACAGTTTCCTTTGGTTTTAATGCGCGTCTTGCTATTAGTAGTCTTTATTTGTGTAATTGGTAGTACAAAATGAATTTCTTAATAAACATTGTGAATGAAAGCTTGAGAGTTCTTTCCAGCTAGGTTCAGAGTTTCTTTTTTTGGCTTCATCGAAAATGACCCTCATTAAGCCCGGTTTTCTTAATGTTTCACCAGGAACAGTTTTATTGCTCGTGTTAGAATAGCAAATGCGGGCATTGGGGGATATTTTACAAACCGGGGGTTTTTACCCAGATTTTGACGGGTCACAGAGCTGCTGTGATTTCTACGCAACACATCCTGAAAGCTTGTTCTGGAATAGGAACCTGGGCAAGGCCTTTCTTGCAGTGATCCTGTATTCTAACAGCACATGGTGCTGCTGCATTATTACTACTTTCGGCGTGGTTTTGACTTGAAGAGCCAGAGATCAAGTATCCTCTTAGACACGAGCGGGACAAACATCCTGAGCGATTATACCGCCGCTGCTCCAGCCAGGTGCTTGCTTTTTGTTTTGTCTTCATGGCTCCCAGCAGCGATGCGAGGAGGTGACGTTCACTCCGCTCAAGGTGCCCATGGCATGGCTCTCCTCTGAGCGGCATGAGCAGAACTTTGGGGTGAGTTAGGAGTTGTCACATGGGAAGGTCCTGGCTCTTTCCATCCCAGAACCCTTCTGCCTTCCACTGCTGTTTTGAGCTCTTCCCTCGGCGCCCAAGAAATGGTAGAATATCAAGGGGGAAGAGATCTCAAGGGTCGTCTGGTCCAACCTTTGTTGTTCTGGATACCCAGAACCATTAAAAGGTCCAGCTGAATCTTTAAAGTGTCCAATGTCGGGGACTCCACTGCTTCCCCGGGGACGTTTTTCCAGTGGCTGATCATTCTCATTGTGAACAATTTTCCTCGTGTCCGATCAGAATCTCCCCAAGAGTAACTTGTACCCATTACCCCTCATATTTTCCATGTAACTTCTTGTAAAAAGGAGTCTCTTTCTTCTTTGCAGCCACCCTTTAAATACTGGGAGGTGGTGATACGGTCTCCCTAAGCCTTCTTTTCTCAAGGCTGAAGAAACCCTTTCCTCACAGGGCTGGCTTCCTCATCCTCGGGTCATCTTTGTGGTCCTTCTCCGGCCCCGCTCCAGCCTGTCCACTTCTTTTTCGTACAGCGGGGACTAAACCTGAACGTGGTATCCCAGGTGTGGCCTGACCAGTGCAGAGCAGGGTAGGACAGTGACTTCTTTATCTCTGCTGCAGATGTTCTTGTTGGTGCAACCCAGCATCTCAGAGAGGCTGTGGCTGCCCCCTCCCTGGAGATGTTCAAGGTTGGACGAGACCTTGAGCAACCTGGTCTGGTTGAGAGGTGTCCCTGCCCATGGCGGGGACGTTGGATTAGATGATAGTAGAATCAGAGAATGTCTTAGGTTGGAAGAGACCTTAGAGATCGTCATTGGATTCTATCCCATTGGTTTTCTTTGGAGCCGCAGCGCGCTGCTCACTCGTACTCTCCACCAGCACCCCCAGAGGGTCCCTTTCCAGCCAGGTAGATCCCACCCCGTGCTGCACTCCTGGATTTTGTTTTCCCATAGTGCGAGTGCAAGACCTTACACTTGTCCTTGTTGAAATTCATAAGGTTTTTTTCTCTTCCAGCCTGCCCAGGCCTTCCTGCAGGGTGGCTCTCCCTTCCGAAGTGTCCATTTCCCTGCTCAGTTTGATATCGTTGGCAAATTTTGTCAGGGTACTCCTCCTGATCCCATCATCCAGATCACTAACGAAGATATAAACACCGCCAGGCCCAATATCGATCCCCAGGAGACCCCACACGTGACAGGACGCAATCTTCCACTTTTCTCCTTGGCCAGATCAAGAAGAAGGTACAAATAAAAAGCCTGAAGGCCTATGACGTGCTTTTACTGTCGATCCCTGCGTGCTCAGCATGGAGGAGAGTATGGCAGGGGGGGTGTGAGCTCCCCCATCCTTCCACCCTGATAGTGGAGGGGTGACTTTTCCCTGGACTAGGTTGCTCTCTATCTCATCCTCACCGCACATAAATTCGGGCGTTGCAGCAACTGTGGGAGTTTTTCCCACAGCGCCGCGGCCTCGGACCTGGAAGAGCTGTCCTCACTCGGTGCAAGTCGGGCAGTTGGTGGGGGAGTGGGGTGTGGAGGCTGCTGCCTGTGGTTTCTATTTCTCAGCCTTTCTGCAGATGTGATGGTGGCAGTTAGAATCATAGAATCATAGGACAGTTTTGGCTGGAAGCGACCTTCAAGATCATCGAGTCCAACCTTTTCCCAGCCCTACCAACACCACTGACCCACGTCCTTCAACCCAACACCCACCCGTCTGTTCAACACCTCCAGGGATGGGACTGAGCCCCCTCCCTGGGCAGCCTGTGCCAGCACTGACAGCCCTCTCAGTAAAGAAATTCTTCTTTACCCAACCTGAACCTCCCCTGGCACAACTTCAGGCCATTTTCCCTCATCCTGTCGCTTGTCACTGGGGAGAACAGACCAAGCCCTGCCTCACTGCACAGTGAGGAGAGGCAATCTCCTCTCCTCCAGGCTGAACAGTCCTGGGTTCCTCAGCCTTTCCTCACGGGACAGATGTCCCAAACCCTTTCCCAGCTGGGCAACCCAACTCTGTACCCTCTCCAGCACCTCAGTGTCCCTCTTGTAGTGGGGGGCCCAAAACTGGACTCAGTACTCGAGGTGCAGCCTTGTGTTGTTGCTGGAGCTGGCTCTTGACATCTGCACATGGTCCTGGTGTTGCAGTAGCCTGAGCTGGGGCCTCTTGCAAAAGCTGTGCAGCCTCAAACGATCAGCTTTTTCATGGTTTTTCTGGCGTGACTGACTTCCTGACTTGAGCAAGCTGCTGCTCCGTCTGCATCAACGTCCGCCAAGGGGCTAAGAGCAGCAGGCTGGCATGGAAGACCAGCTCAAGTGAGGCAGTGACACCAGAAGAGCTGGGATTCCCTTGCAACGTTCCTGTGATGCCTGTCTTCACCTGCATCACAGGGCCACAAGGCTCAGTCTTACCTTTTCGTCACGCCAGGGGCAGATCCTCAAATGTCCAGGCTTCGTGGTCACCGCTGCTTCCAGTTGAGGTTGTTACTTGGAGACGTAAAGCTCCGCAGTGAACCCCGGGAGCTTCTAGATGCGTGTGACCCCTGTAACTGCCCGTGTCCCCTCATACCTACGTCTCATCCCTGCTGTTGTTCTCCCTAGGTATCCGCACCGAGCGAGGCAGCTGCGTCTGGGCACGCACCATGCGTTGGGGCGTCACCAGGCGCTGAATCGCCGCCGCTAGCAGATCAGTTCTTCGTTGGGGTATGGAGCAGAAGCCACCTTTGCCCTTGACAAGTGGGAGGACGCCGACCGCACAGCCATGCAGGTGGGAGAGCGTACGTGTGCAGCGCTGCTGTGGGAAGGAGGTGGAGGTGGAGGCAGGTGTTTTCGTCACTGAAGCAGAAAGGGGTTGTTCATCCCCGTGAAATGAGCAGCAGGGAAATACCTTGCTCTTGAGTCCCACGCCTCCACAGAGGTCCTGCTGCTTGTGAAAGATGCCTGCGGTGTTATATCAGGCAGATGGCCACTGCAGTGGTCAGCAGAGCTTCTTGCTGGCTGATGCCAGAGAGACTGATTCCTCTCATTCGCTCCTGTCCCTCGCAGTTCCACTGTGGTCCTTGCTCCCTGTCACGTCATGGCCGGACGTTGCCACACGACACAGTGAGAGCAAGGCAAATCAGCAATTCTGGGTTAGACTGAGCGCTGGAAAAGCAGATCAAGTCATCCAGGGCTGTGCGGGTGGACGTCTCTTGCTCCGATGCCTGTTGCTACCCTTCCTGGTTTCATCCCTCCAGCCCTCGTTTCAGGATGGTCTGGACCTGGAAGCAGCTGTAGCACGCGCCCGTCCCCAGCTTGTGGAGTTCCTCAGTCGCCAGCCTGACTGGCTGCTCGAGACCTCGCAGCGATTTCTCCCAGGGGTGACCCTGAAGGACCTGGAAGATGCCACTGACCACAGAGAACAAGTCTCGGTGCTGCTTGACGCGCTGGAGAAGGCTGGCCCGGCCATCTGGAAACGATTTGCCCAATACCTCTGCATGGACTGCGACCTCCCCCTCGAGCTGGAGATACTGCTCATGAGTTCTGCGGGAGAAGGTAACTTAGTGCTGTGGTCTGGCCAGCGTGGGAGTGTTGGGTCCTAGGCTGGACTGGATCTCAGAGGTCTTTTCTAGACTCAACAACTCTGTGATTCTGTGATTCTGTAACGGAGATGCGGCCAGTTTCCTCTGACCTGCTCCAAATGTGACCAGTGCCTTGTCCCCCCCCATAGCCAACGGACCAGTTTAGGCAGTGAGACCACCAGTACCCTCACTTGTACGGTCAGTGCCCCATCTGCGCGAGGCGACAGTCCTCTCCGGAGCGTCCAGGCGGATTTTTTTAAACCAAGAGGCTCAGTTAGAAAGGCCTTTTTAACTGAGCCTCTTGATTTAAAAAATCCGGTTCGCCCCGTCTGTCTTTCACCACAGTCTCTGGAGTAAGTCTGATCCTTCCAAAAATAATTCTTGCCAGCAAACAGCTTTAGGTCACGTTTTTGTGCGTGCTTTTTCACCTCTGCTGTGCCTCACGGCGGTTGGTGAGCGCTTTCTTTTTGCTTGGTTCGATTGGAAGGTGGAGAGTTCCGTGGATCTGGTGGGAACCTACATGGTTGTATCATCTGGATTCCCACGTTGGAATTGTTCCCCGGGGTAAAGTCACTTTGCTTAGGGAGAAACTAGTGGTCTTGAGGCACTAATTGCAACTATTTGAATTGTGAGAGGAAAAGGTTGGGATCCCGGATTGCTTTTTGTGAAAGTAGAGAGCATCGTGATAGCTGTGAGAGAGAAAATGTGGATGCAGAGGTAGTTCAGGAGTTTCTGGATGACGGTGATTTTCTTAATGAGAAAATGTAGCTTCAGTCTATGTCTCGTGGTGAGAAAGTTTATTTTGATAAGTTTTCTCTTGAAGGAAGGTTTTGAAACTGCTGAAATTTGTGGTGTTTGGGGTTTTTTAATCGGAAATGCAACTTCTGTCTTAGAAATGTAAGTTGAGGTAAAAACATCAGACGTAAGAAGCCCCAAACAATGAAAACGGTGCCTCTCACAAATAAAGCCGAGATGAAATTTTTTCATAGATTTATTTGAAGAAGCAGTTAAGTGCTACCTGTTTGCACCACAGATTTTTAGTTGCTGGGTTTTATTGTCCTGATCCAGAACGGCAAGCAACACGGAATTCTTAAGGCCACAAGAAAAACCACTTTCCCCTCTCTGTCTTTCGAAGTTGGAGGCAGCGGCTTGAGAGGAAATTGTGTGATCTGTAATGTGTGCGGTCGCTGCGCGTGGTGTAACTCCTGTTTGCAGTAACTTAGCGTTGCTTGCATCGCTCAGACGGGCGCAGCCTTTGGTGACCAACTGCAGCGGCAGTTACTGGCGCAGAGGCGAAACGAGAGATCATACAAGCAGGGACTGAAGCCAAAACAGATTTCAACCTTTTGATGCCATGGTAGATCATAAAAATAGTTGCCTCCTAAGGCTTCAGAGTTGGCTTTAACTGGAGTATGAACAGTTTAGCATCATCGAGCCTTCTGAAGATGGTTTTGCTTCTGGTTTTGCTTCTGGTTTTGCTTCTGGTTTTGCTTTTGTTTTTTTTTGGTCCAGGCTTGGCTTTTCGGTTGCCCCGACTCTCTGCGTAGCTGTGTGGTTGCGGGGGCTGTCCCAGGGATGTCGGCAGGAGTTGGTGATTTGGAGAAGGATGACACGGACCATGCTTTGGAGTGACAAAGCAGGCTTAGGTTAGGCCAGATGAGCCGTTAGGTTGCCGTAGCTAGAGAGACTCCTAGGGAAGAGCATTTCTCTCTGCACGGTGGGTGAGACGGGAGAACTGATGCAGGCTAAAGCAAACCTGAAGGGCAGCCCAAGTGGTGCTGGAGATGAGTAGCAGAGAAATAGCCGGATTCACTCTTCCAGCACCGCAACTGTCTTTGCTTTTCGTGGCACACAGGGCAAGAATCAGGGTACTGGAGCGCAACACGTGTGCCCGTCTGGAGCCTTGTTCTTTGTTGCTTCATACTGATGCTTGAGCTAGGAATGCCAGCATGCTGGGAAAGGCTGGAAATGCCAGTGAGAGGAGTCAATACATAAATGTGTCCCTTCTGGTTTTGGAGAGCGGTGCTTTCAGGTATGGGTTTATCTAAGCAGAGTCCTGGTGGCACACGGACTCCTGTTTGGCCCTCTGAAGCTCTGGGAACCCCGTCTGTGGAGCTGGCGAGGCTGAGAGGGGTTTTGTGGCAGCTTGAGCCATGCAGTGGGACAGAAGAGGCCCTTGATTGGGCTGCTGAGTGACTCTGCCAACAATTTCATCGCAGAAAGATTTCCTTTGCAGGAGTGAGCTTCCTTTTTGGGGCTGCGGTGTGGTCTTAGATCAACCGAAGCTGCCCATGCCCCGAGTTTGTACGTTTCATAAAGTTATTTCACTCCTCCCTTGAAAATGGAAGTTGTCTGTATTTTTGAGCAATCTCAAAGGAAAAGATCAGATGGGGGAGCCTGAAACCTGGCTGTGTTGTATCAGCCAAATGTTGGTTTCATATCAGTGTATGCGTTGCTCGCTGCTCGCCCTTTGACTTTGGCCAGCCCAGATTTTGAGAGCTGTAACTGTTTTTCATTTCCAATCCAATTCCTTTAGGTAACTCAAGCCAGAAACAAGAAGCACACACAGATGTGAGTGCTCGGTCCTCTGTGCCGAAAGGTAAGGCTGGAACAGCCCCTGGGGTGCTGCGCACTTGGAGTTTATCTTCTCTCTCTGTGGGCTGGGCAGGGCCACAAATGTCCCAGCACTCACAAGGTGTGGGGAAGCCGCTGCAACCTCAAGCTTGTTTTTAATGTTCCTGGTGCTTGAACCTCTCGTCTTGTTTTCTGTCCCTGAATTTCAGAAAAGCCTTGTTGGCCGTGACTCTTCTAAATGACTCGCTTGGTTTAGCTTCTGTAGCCAAGGGACTCTCCCACCCACTCTGCAAAATCCCTGCTTTTTGCACTGTTACTGTGGTTGGCTTGTTGGTAAGTGGAGGAGGTTGGTTTGGCTTCTAAGGGAAGGGCAGAAAGACTGTTCAGGAGCTGATCCAGCAGAAACTATTGCACAGTTGTCAGAATCAGAGCTTAAAAGAACAGGTAGTAGTAGTCCTAGGGCTTTCTTCCGGGGTGAATTCGGGCCTGAGGCCTTCCTGCTCAGTGCAGATGGTGAAATAAGGGATTTCTTTTCAAGATCCCT
>NW_009697478.1:20538-32528 GCF_000703405.1 Apaloderma vittatum | reverse complement strand
CCTGGCACTTGGCAGCGGGATCCACCACTCGAGTGTCGATCAGAAGTGCAATGTGAAATTACCGGAGGTATGTGCCACCACTGAGTGATGTCCCTGGGCCCTTGAGTAACAGCTGCTGGAATAACCACGAGCTGCTGAGTTGCCTTCTCAGTGACCAGCTGCTTCCAGAAAAGAAGGCACCAGCTCAGGTCCTTCCTGTGTGGTGGAAAACAGATGGTTTGAAGGAAAAGCTGCTCTTTGTTGGTATTTTTTCCTGCCACGTGAATGTGGGGACTGGCTAAGGCTCATGCTCATGGCAACAGGAGCTTCTCGCAGAGTTCTTGCTGAGGTTTGCCAGTTCCCCCAGTGCCTTATGGCTTGTGTGTGTGTATCTGCCCTTTGCGTTCCCAGCTCCTGGCCTGACAGAGGCTGCTCCCTGAGCCGTGAGCGCTCCCTGCCTTCCCCAACTCTTCTGGTGTTCCCCGTTTGAAATCGTAACTCCCAACCTACCCTTTGCAGTTCCAGTCGTTCGTGTGGTCACCAAGGCAGCTTCTGAGTCCTGGCACTGCAAACGCAGTTCCTGGGGTGTCCCGTGCAGTTTTCAGATCTTGGAAACAGAAGTGACCTGTGTGTTCTGCGGACAGACTGCTGCCGCCGGCGGCTCTGCTGCCCCAGGGAGTAGGTGGTCGATGTCGCCAGTTGCTGGTGGAATGGAATTTTGAAAATAGTGTTGAAAATGGCACTGGTTAAGAAAGGAAAGACTCCTGCATCTCTCAGCTCAGCCTGTCCTCTCCATCTGCGGGTGCACCATAAACAAACAGGGAATGAATCGCCCTAAGCAGCCCCAGGGATCTGGGGGTTGTGTATTCCTCCACAACAGCTATTCCCTGCGCTGTCCCCCAGGGTACCAGAGCAGTTCCCGTGTTCAGAGCAAGGCAGACGCATCACCCAGCCTACAACAAGACTTACCGGTGAGGTGGTTGTGGTCCGTTTTGGAGACGCAGGGCAGCTTTTCACAGCAGGGGCTCTTGCAGCTGGTGCTCCCTGGCCAGCTGAGCCTGTGGGGGCTGACCTGGCAGCTGGCTTTGCTCACAAGGAAACTGTCTGTGGAGCTGAGATGTGTCCACTCTTCGATATTTCCTGCTCCTGCTTTCCCTCAGGTCCATCAGACAGGCTTATCCTGCTTTGGGCGGACTTAAATCTTGAGGAGAGGTGAAGAACAGGTCAGAGAAATTGGGTTGCAGGCTTTGCCGCGGGGATATGTGGTGCTGCTGTTTGGCTTATTTCTGTCACAGAGCTGTTGGTGTAGTCTTTGGTTGGGCTGTATGTAGCCCTTAAAGCTCTCTCTTCTGTACGCTCCTCCAAACCCCAAATTGCACATAACTATGTTTTTAGTGTGCTTTCTAGCAGCTGTGCTGCACGTGGGGTCATTTCCTAGGATGCTTTTTGTTGGGCTGTTGTGATAATTTTTACAAAGGTTCTGGCACTGCTTAACCCTGTGCTTGTAAGCAAGCGAGAGGATTGAGTAAAAGTATCTGAGCATCATTTGCTAAACCTCACACGGTTCCTGCGAAACATGCCTTTTAAAATTCATGTTGTTTCCTGCAAAGATTTGCAAAGCCGGGCATCCAGCAGCAGCTAGAACCTCCCTGTTTCTGATATTCAAGCTGATGTTGGCCAAGAGTGGTAAGATCTGGACGGTGACAGCTCCATGGAGTGTACAGTCACGTTACAGTATTAGATAAGTGTTTAGTCCTTGCCGCTTACTGTGAGTCCCAGGGAAGAGAAAAGATGAAGTGGATAGAACAGGGAAGCAGCAGATCATGCTGTGGGCAGGCAGAATTGGTGTTATCCACTAGGAAGATTTCTATAAATAAGTGGAAATGTTGGAATAAATTGGCCGGAGAAGTTCAGGGAGCTCCACTACTGAAGGTCTTTAAACGCCTCGGTCACTCCTGAGAGCTGTAACCTATCTGGGGTGGGACAAGAGGATGGATTAGCCTCACAAAGACCAGCCCAGTCTCTCTGTAGCTCGATGTACCTCTGCTTTTACTTCAACATTTAACTGTAATCTCAGCCTGAATCTGCAAATAGTTTTGTCTCTTCGATTTCACCTCTTCAGCTCCCCAAGTGCTTTGCTGGAGAGTCTCGCCCGGCTTTAATAAGCTGCCATTCAAAATGCCTTTTTGACATGTTTCTGACCTTTAAATTTTCAGGGTTTGCTCGACGTCGCCAACGCTGCGGCTCTGCGAGTGATAAAGATGCGAAACAGCGACGCCTGGGTACGTAGACGTTCCAGAAGCAGAGCAGTGGTGGGCTTTCCTCTGAGGAAGGGTCTGTTTAACTTCTTTGCAGAAACACCCAAGAAAAAACTCCTGCATGAGGGGAAACTTTTATTTGGTAGCCATGTAAGCTCTTAAGGCAACAGGTTATAAAATATATAGACAGCAGGACCTGGCAAACAAATAGAAACACTCATTTGCATTCCAGAGAAATATTAAATCCCGAAGAGAAGGGATGCAGATGGCTCAGGTTAAGAACCCCCTTAAAGTGTGATTCAGTTGTAGGTCATCCTTGTATTTGTCTCCTCTTTTTTTTTAACCAAATCAGGAGACATACTGACAATTTAAAGCCCACAAAAAGCTCCGCGGTTTCTCCGGCGCATTAGAAATTTGTAGGATTTCAGCTTACTCTGAAGTAGAGAAGTGACTGAATAGATGAGTGACGATGATGTTGAGCCAGAGTAATTGCAGGAGAGTCTGAGCAGACCCAGGAGCTGTCTAACACCGGCATCCACCTCCTTTCCTTCATCACCAGCCCTTCTTTACCCTTTTCTATTTCTGCTTTTAGCCTTGCAATCCCCACAGTGCAGTGCTGCCCGACGTGTGGTGGGAGAACATGGAGCATGGCAAAGCCAGTGGCTGCAGCTGGGCTGGGTCGAGTTTTTGACTGAAAGTGTGCATGTGGGGCAGTTCTTGAGGAGCTGCTCCCAGGAGACCTGATTGTGTCTGTTGACAAAACTCAGCAAACTTTAGCGAGGATAAACTCAGCAAACTTCAGGAGGAGGAAGGAGGGGATTGTCCCCCTGTGCTTGGCACTGGGGAGGCCACTCCTTGAGTGTTGTGTCAATTTTGGGCCCCTCAATCCAAGAGAGATCTCGAGGGGCTGGAGCGAGTGCAGAGGAGGGTGATGGAGCTGGGGAAGGGCCTGGAGAATAAATCTGGTGAAGAACAGTTGAAGGAGCTGGGGCTGTTGAGTTTGAAGAGGAGGAGGCTGAGGGGAGACCTCATCGCTCTCTGCAACTGCCTGAAGGATGTTGTAGAGAGGTTGGGGCTGGGCTCTTCTCACGGGTAATTGGCGACAGAACAGGAGGGAACGGCTTCAAACTGCAACAGGGCAGGGTTAGACTGGACATGAGGAAAATATTTTTCACAGCAAGAGTGGTCAGAGATTGGCCCAGGCTGCCCAGGCAGGGAGTTGAGTCCCCATCCCTGGGTGCGTTTAAAGGTCGTTGAGATGTGGGGCTGGGGGAGATGGTTCAGGGGAGAGCTGTGTACAGTAGGGTTAGTGGTTGGAGTCGATGATCCCAGGGGTCTTTTCCAACCTGAATGATTCTATGGTAGTTTTTTTTCCGAAGGTGCTGAGTGCCCTTAATCATCGCTGCTGCTCTCTGTTCAACACAGAGATGCTGGTACCTTCAGGGGTCTCAAATTCTCCAAGCAAATGCTCAGTGTATTCTGAGGTGCATGGCCCAAGGCCAGTGTGAGTGAACAGGGAGTTGTATGCATAATACACCAATACCTAATTCTCTTCTTGGAGAGGTAATGAGATTTAGTTTTTATCTGAAGCTGTTTCACCTTTTCCCTGAATTTCCTTCTTCAGCCCCTGGTCCAAAATAGGAAGAATGATGGGATGTTTCCATGGGTTCAAAATTTGTCAGCTCTGCAGAGCAGCTGTTGTTTCTTGTTGGATAAGTGACAGTATTTTGAATCTGTTGCGGCTCAGAACTAACTCTTTCACCCTCAAAGTCTCTGTGTCCTCTCGCAGATTCACCTGAAAAGTACCGGTGTCTCCTCATCGATTTTGTCCGCCAGAGGTACGGACGCCAGAGAGCAGCAGCGCAGGGACAAACGCGGCCGCTGGCTTTCAACCAAGCCTTTGTCAACCTTGTCATTCAGCGAAGCAAAGCCTCCCGCTTAAAAGAGAGGACACATAAGCCCCGAGCGGATTTGGCAGGTGCTCCCAAACCGGAAAAATGCGTGGATACTGCCATGAAAGTGTCAGATCTGTTTCATGGTGAGGTCACATCAGGCAAAACGAAGGTGGTCTTTTTGTTTGGCAAGGCAGGCACAGGCAAGACCACACTAATGCACAGGATTTGTCACAAGTGGGCAGAAGGCATCCTGCCTCAGTTTTTCTTTGTTTTCCTGTTTGAGTTCCGGCAGCTGAGTTTATTAAAGAGAAAACTGACTCTGAAGGAGCTTTTGTTTGACCTGTTCCTTCAGCCAGAGGACAGCCCTGAAGCAGTGTTTCAGTACCTCCTGGAAAATGCCTGCCGTACTCTGATTGTCTTTGATGGGCTGGATGAGTTTGCAGCTCACATGGACCTGTCTTCCTCTTCTAAGGGAAACCCAGCTCTTACTTCCCGTGTGCCCATATCTGAGCTCTTTGCAGACCTCTGCCATGGGAAGCTCCTGCGGGGCTGCACAGTGTTGGTTACCAGCCGACCGAAGAAGTTGCCTGACTTCTTGCTGAATGCAGTAGATCTGCTCGCAGAAATTTGGGGATTCGACCATGACAAGGTTGAGGAATACATCAGCCGCTATTTTCACCAGCGCTCGTTCAAAGAGCAAGCCATTGCTCACCTGAAGAACAACACCAAGCTCCTCAGCATGTGCCTCGTCCCTGCTCTGTGTTACGTGGTGTGCATCTGTCTGGAGTATTTGCTCCTCAAACATCAGACGAGCGTGGAGCTGCCTCAGACCATGACGCAGCTTTATATCAAAATGCTTCTCATCTTCATCAGCGAAGAGCAGGGCGAGCGCGAGGGTGGCGAGGAGACTCGGCTGCGGTGTAACAGGAAGGCTGTTTTGGATCTTTGTGATCTTGCCCTGAGAGGCCTGGAAGGTAAGCAGCTTGTATTTTCTGACAGCGATATTCCAGAGCACGTGAAGGAATTTGCCTGCTTTCATGGCTTGCTGACTGTCTTTGGGGTGAAGACGAGTGGCGCTTGCCCAGAGACTGGCTACGCCTTTGCGCACTTGAGCACGCAGGAGTTTTTTGCGGCGCTGGGTCTCATGGTAAGTGAGAGAGTGGACAAGAGCCACCTGAAGAAAAAGTTCTCTCTGAAGTCCAAGTGGCCTTTAAAGAATGAAACAAAGACTGAGTTCACGGAGAGTTTTCACATCATCCTCTCGGGCTTGTCGTCGAAAGAATGTCGGCCGTTTCTCATGCTGCTGGCTGAACGAGAGGAAGCGTGGGTGTGGGATAAGCAGGACGCCATCCTGCAGTCTCTCAAGAAACTGGCGGCCACTCATCTGACAGGGCCTAAGGTCATCGAGCTCTGCCATTGCACGTTTGAAACGCAAGACCTCAAACTAGCCCAGCACATCGGGAGCCTGCTAAATTTCAAATACGAGTTTAAAAACTTTAGACTGACGCCTCTGGACGTGTCGGCGTTGGTTTTCGTCGTAGACTCGGGCAGAGATTTGACTCATTTGGATTTTTCTGGATGTCTCATGGATGTGGGCTGTTTGGAACTGCTGGCTGGCTGTAAAAATGTAGAGCACTTGAGGTAAACGCTGAGCGCTGCAAACTGGCGCCTGGAGAGGAGGGCTGAAGGGTTGGAAGGGCAAGCCTGGTGTTTGTTTTAGAAGGAAGAGAAAGACGATGTGAGAAACTCTGAACCGAACAGCGTAACTTTACTGAAGAAATTTGTGAAGTAATGTGTTGCCTGATCTAGTCGAGAGGTGGTGTCCCTGGCGGCAGGGAGGCTGGATTAAATGATCTCTGAGGTCCCTTCCAGCCTGGGCCATGCTATGATTCTATGATTGAAGGATATTAAGGTGGTAAATCCAGTCTGGCTCTATTTTTGATACATTTGCTTTGATGAAAACAGTCAACAGGGTCATTAGTGTAGTAGATGTGAGGGAAGGTGATGGGCTTTTCTTGACAATACAAAGGCAAGCAAATAAGAAGGTTATGATCTCAGTGCAGTCACCATAAACTGGATGAATAGGAGGTGACAAATGCACTCTGAGGTGATCTCGGTCAGTCCTTTCCCGTAAAGCTGGAAGGACCTTTCACGGAGGATCTCTTTGGGATCCTGTTGTGGAACAGATCTTGTTCCATATTTCTGTGAGTGACTCAGAGGAATATGTGTGGAGTTTGCTGGTGTGGGCAGCTCTGGCTGCTCTGCCACCCAGCTTTAGAAGATCTGGCCCAAAATCAACCTTCTCATAACTCAGCAGCTCGTGAGCCAGGAGCTGGGAGACGCTCTCTCCCTGAGGTTTGTTTGGCCCTGTGGGACCTCCCTGGTCTCCGGGGTGCCCCTCTGGAGGGACACATGATAGGGCTGCCTCTTTGTCAGTGGCAGCACTGACATCTTTTGAGGTATTGGCAGCTGATGTGCAGGTTTAGCGTTGCTCTTTTTAAAAACAGATGTTTGAAAAGGTGCTGCAAAAAAAGAGTGTGGTACAATAGCTGTTAATGAAGATATTCAACACTTTTTTTTTTTTGGTCACATTTTAGTTTTCGTAGTAGGAGATGTGACGATGACTTTGCTGCTGCTCTTTCAAAGACCTTACGAGGAATGAGGAGCCTGAGGAAACTAGAGTAAGTCTTTGCTTGCAAACTCAGAGCTTCTCTTTTTCTATCTGTCTTCCATTTCTATCTTGTCGTTTCTGTACGTTGTCTCACTCAAAGCTGTGCAGAGTGTGACACGGTGCCGTGCAGAGCAGCATGGATGTGTGTGACTCTTGTTCTGTGCTGGTGTCAGGAAGAATATTACTTGAAAAGGAATATAAAGTTGGTTGCAGGTGGCAGAGTCAGATGACCTCCCCGCTGCATCAGTATGCTGGGAGTGTGGTGTGGTCCTCCCTCTGCTTGGTTTGAGTGATTCTTTTCTTTTTCCAGGTTGACAGGGGGGAGAATCACAGCGAAGGGGATGACTAACTTAGTCCAGGCTTCATCACAGTGCCCCCAGCTTGAGGAGATAAAGTGAGTGCCTTGTGGCAATGACCCTCGAATCAACCGCTCCTTCCTGGGAGGCCTGGGGTGCTAACGAGGACGAATCTGTGTGCAGCTTGCAGGACAATCGGATCCAGGATCCGGAGGTGAAGAGGGTGATGGACCTGTTTTCCAGAATGGAAAAACTGAAGAAAATAGAGTGAGTAGAAATGGCTTAAACCTGTTGAAAGCAGCAGCCACTGTGAAGCCAAGCCTAGCATCAGAGTTTAAATCCGGAGTTGCTGGATGTCTCTGTAAGGGGTGACACTCTCAGAGATGCCCGGGGGGTAGTATGGGGCACTAAGCTGAGGCACAGACGTTTCAGTGCAGGCAGGGCTGTGCTGGAGGCCTGGCTCTATTCGAGATGATAGACTCAGCCTCACGGTTCTTACTCAGGGATTTTAAAACAGTCTCAGAGGAGTCCTGGCACGACTGACACTTCTGCAGGACTTAGAGTGCACGTGCCTAACTTGGTGCCTGCCTCGCTTTTTCCTCTTCTTCTTCTTGGGCAGGCTCAGATGGAGATGCCTCACCTCTGGGTAAGAAAGGATGGCTCCATCCCTGTCTTCCCAGCCTTTTTGTTAGCCCTCTTCTCCTGTGCTCCTCCCTCTGAGTGAGAGGGACTGACTTAGGAAAACCCCCAAGATGGATCTGCCTCTTTTTAGGTGGAGAGAACCATTCTCATTTGTGAAGGGGTTTAAAGCTTCTGAAAAGCCAGCAGGGGCAGTTTAAGCAGCAGCAGGCAAAGCAGAGCAGGGCAGAGCTGCAGCAAAGCATCGGAGTCTTGCATCACAGGAGAGGGATAGCTATAAAGCTTCTCCTGCGGGAAGGCAGAGCCCCAGCACTGCCTGCCTAGCCTGGTGAAAAGGGAGTGACTTGGCCTTTGAAGAACTTCCACACACCCCCATGTGCGAGCAGGTGAACCCCAAATCCCTGCAGTTATTGCTGGAGCCCATCCAGGAATTAATTACTTGCTTCGCAGCGTTACTGCCTTTGGAAGCTTTGCCCGCCTGTTCCCAGTGAAGCAGCTTATCATGAGGGAAAGGTGGGAAGCCAGAGCAATTTGCAAGCCTCGTTCCTTCACGTGTTTCTGTTGCACACGTACAGTGGTGGTGTCGTGGATGATTCCTCTGAGGCTCGCAAGGGATGGTGCTCTGTGGCCCCGAGAAGCAGAGGGTTTGTAGAAGCAAGACCTTACACTTCCTGTCTAATGAGGTTCAACAAGTAATGAAAGAGAACAAATGTGCAATTAAAGAATAAGTCCTCCGAGGCTGCTAGCGTGGTGTCTTTGGAGGTGTTTTAAACAGGAGGGTTTAGACCACACTGCTTTCATATGCCACACTTAAATTGGATTTATTATAGCGAGAGTTTAACTGCACTGTTGCATAATCAAACAGGTATAAAGTACATTCCCTCCTAATCCCCAAACGGTTAATGATTTTTCTGTTGCACCTAGATGAACTATTTCAGATTTTAAATTTGGGGGAGCTATAGCTTGCAGAGAAGAACCACGATCTGACGGTGCTTTTCCTGGGTCCTAAATGCAAAATTCTGAACTTTCGGAGGAATCCTCTAAAACAAATCAAGGTGTTTGGGCGCAGAGCAGAGGGTGTTTGCAGAAGAGAAGAGTGTGGTGTTGGCTCCGGTGGCTGAGCTGGTGGTCGTCTTCTTCTTCTTCACAGCCTGAGCAACAACCGTCTTTCCTTGAACGCTGTTCTTGTTTTGGCCCAGGAAGTCGTGACGTGCCAGAACGCTGCTGAGCTGCATGTCAGGTACCTTAAAAAAGCAAATACGTTGGCTCTTTAGATGCTGACTTCTTAAATGGACGCTGCTTTACAGCTTAACTGTGGGCTAATCAAAGTCAAGAAAAATGAATTTTAATCCTTGTTGTTTTCTGTTTGAAACAAAATTTGAATTCATCACATTATGGACATTCCCTTTTTGTTGTTTGTTTTTTTTTTATGGGTCATTTTGTCCTTGGTCTGTAAATTGATTTTCAGTGTGAAATATTTCTTCTTATATAACAGAATTTAAACTCACTTTTAGACTCTGCTGTATATCAACCAGGAAGTTGTTTACTAGCTGGCATATATTTGCTGTGAATCAGCTAAGTTTACTGAAAAGGCATGGATTTAACTTTCTCTAGCTCTGTGTTCCTTTAAACTAGTGATTTTGGTGTTTTCATAGGTCCAGGATGGCAGAGAAATGGTAGAATTTTTAAATCCTAGCTCTTATGCTTGTTTTATGTTGTAAGCTTAACAGGCCAAGTTAATCCTTGGCGTAACTCGAGGGAAGTCAAATTGCATACAGATTTTTCTTATTTTTCTTGCCAGAATGGAGTTTCTACTGAAGCTCTTTCCAGCAAACTGCCAGTCTTGCAAAAAAACCTGAAAACCAAACCTCCAAACTCCCAGCCTAATGTTCTTGAGAACATTAGAAGGTGTCCCTGTGTTGTCTGTACTGCAGCCCTGGTCCCACACGTGGCTGCTCCACTGCTTGCCGGTGGCAATGGGCTGCGCTGGCAGGTGTCACAGAATCATGGAATTGTTAAGGTTGGAAAAGATCTCTGAGGTCATCAAGTCCAACCGCCAACCCAGCACCACCACGACCACTAAACCCAAAGTCCCAAAGTGCCACATCTACACGGTTCTGAACACCCCCAGGGATGGGGCCCCCCCCCCTGCCCTGCGCAGCCGGTGCCAGAGCTTCACCGCTCTTTCAGTACAGAATTTTTTCCTAATGTCCAACCTCCCCTGGTGCAACCTGAGCCTATTTCCTCTCATAATATCACTTTTACTTGGGAGAAGAGAGCAACACCCACCTCACCACCCTCTCCTGCCAGGGAGCTGCAGAGAGCGATGGGGTCTCCCCTCAGCCTCCTCTGCTCCAGCTGAACAGCCCCAGCTCCCTCAGCTGCTCCCCAGCACACTTGATCTCCAGACCCTTCCCCAGCTCCGTTGCCCTTCTCTGGACTCGCTCCAGCCCCTCGATGGCTTTTTGGTCCTGCAGCACCCAAAACTGAACACAGGGCTCAAGGTGTGACCTCACCAGCGCCAAGTACAGGGGCACGATGACGTCCCTGGTCCTGCTGGCCACGCTGTGTCAAGGCTCTCTTCAGCATCCAGGCTGCAACTTTGGTCCTTCCTGAGCACGGCTGCTAAGGATGTTCCACTGTGCACTAACGTTACCCCGGATCTCTTTTTCAGGAAGGGCGCTGTGATTATATATTTTTCTGGCCTGTCTGGAAAAGTCGAGAGGTGAGTAACTGCACTTAGGATTATGTTATATTCAGAATTACGCTGATTCCAACCATCAGCTTGGTATCGCTGTAAAACAGCGACAGAACTTGTTGCCTCTGCCCTTGCATCTGGCAGAGCTCGATCCACCTGATCAAGGAGAAAAGTCAGAAAAATACCTGGCCTGTGCACAGACCTTCCAGCCAGTTCCGCCTTAGTGCCTGGATAAGCTCGAAGTGCTGTGTTTCTATTGCAAAACTGCTGAAAAACAGTTGAATGTGAGGATAAATGAAGGAAAAGCCTTTTCTCCTTCTCTGGCGCTTGGGTACGTTTGTCCTTTCCTGTGGTGGCACGATCCCACGCCAAGGCACAGAACCCTGCATCCTAGTAGCTCCTTGGAATTGGGGCTCAGTTATCAAGCTGGTTCAAATATACAAAAAAATTCCATGTGGATGCCCTCTCTGCTCCCATCTCCTGATGGGAGTCTTCTGGCTCTTGGAAATCACTTAACCTTGCTTGCAGTGCTTGGAGAGAACACGGACCTTGTGGTTTCTTCTAGAAAATACTAACCAGCTCCCAGGTCTTCGTATTTTGTGAAGGCCAAGTGTTTTGCTTTTTGCAGATCTTTGGATTCGAGGTGGGAAGAGAGTAAGGAACATGTGGCTCCAACTAGATCTGTAAAGTTATGGTAAGTGAAGGCATTGAAATTCCTGTTTGCAGATGACAGAAGGACACGAATAGCAGCTGTGTTGGTCCTTAAGGAAAGTGGAAATTTCCACATACAAACAAATTTGAAATAAACCCAAATCAGTCAATAAAAACTACAGTAGATATCCCTATCTGGGCCAGCCAGTGGCTTTATTTCTCAAGTACTGGGCTCTGACAGCCCCAGAGAGGCAGAGTTGCCCTGATAATGCCCACCTTGCCCTATGTTCTTACAGCTGCCAAAGGCACAAGCCCTGTAGGCTGGTTTCTTGCCTGGCCTCCCGAAGAGATAAATGCCTTTCTCAAACAACTCGGGCATTTTATCTGAGTACGTTAAAGCTGGGACATGTCCCTCCCTTACCTCCACTTTCCCTCATTACTCTTGCACAACAGCAAGGATTACATCCACCCCCTTCTCGGAGGTGGCAGTGCTGGGCAGCTCTGACACCAGGCGCTCTGCGGTTCTGTCCTTCTCCGCACCAGAGTGAGACGCCCAGTATTTCGTGGCAGAGCAGAGAATAAAAACCTCCCTCTCTTAGTGCTGCTTCTGTGTGCCCTCATTTGGAGAGCGATACCAGAAATTCCTGGCGCCCACTGCCCCCTCAGTGCTCATTAACCCTTCCCGTTCGCAGCTTGCAGAACTGCAGCCTGTCTTCCCGACACGCAGAGGAGATCGTCGCTGTTCTCCAGAGCTCTCCCTGTCTCTCTGAAGTGGAGTAAGTGCCTCCTTCCCTTCTCGCCGTGTGGCTGCAGGCAGATGCTGGGGAGCAAGGTGGTGAGACATGGGGCCTGACCCCGAAGAAAGGTTCTAGAGTTAATCCCAGTTAGGAATTTTCGGTGAGG
>NW_009697478.1:0-20524 GCF_000703405.1 Apaloderma vittatum | reverse complement strand
CAGCCTTCGATTCCTGGCGCAACTGCAGCCTCTGGCTCCCTGAGACTGTGACCAGAGGTGCCAGTGATAGCACAGACCCTGCTCACGGAGGCACAGCTCCTCCAGCAAGTCCTCGGGGCCGGCAAAGGGACACAAATAGCCCCTGTGTTGTCCCTTTTGCCTTCCAAAGCCATGCAGCTCTGCTGGGATAAGTGAGGCAAGGGATCCACTTCATAACCTGCACGGTGCGGTGGGGGTCATCCCTCCCTTTCCTTATTTGCCTATATATGACCTAATTTTGGCTGTGAAGCTCTTCCCACCTATCTGGTGAAAATGCAGGCATATCTGTTGCAAGACAGTTCAGTCCTGAATATGTTCAGTCCTGAATATTTAGCAATGCCTCAAACCCCAGTTCTGTAGCTCACTGATTCGAATTGGCATCTGGAGATCTCTGTCATCCAGGGTTCTCTTCCTTCCATCCAGGAGGACAGTAAACACTCACTCGTTTGGTTTCTTGTTTTCTATTCCCACTTAGGTTTTCTAAAGTAAGATGGTTTTGGGGCTGAAGCATAAATCATGTTTTCCTCTTTGTCTGAAGTTGCTCCATGCAAAGATAAGCAGGGAAAATCTGCTGGGGTGGAAGAACAGTCCAGGCAAAAAAAAACAAACCCCAAAACATCTGTAGAAGAATGAAAGCAAGCAGATTTTGAGGGCTTTGTTGTTTCTACTGTTCAAAACAGTCCCCACTAACTGGAAAATGCTCAGTTTGTCAGGTAACAAGCTTGGAGATGAAGGCTGCGGTGTCCTGCTGGAAAGCCTCCCTTGGATATCAATTTCTAAGCAGCTGGAGTAAGTGTTGCCTTGTACAAACCTGAACTGCCCTCTTCTCCTGAGCCTGGCGAGGACCACACAGAGATGCTGAGCAGGGACCTGGGAGGCTGAGGCCTCACCCTGCTCTGAGCGCTCTTCAGGAAGGATGAGACTCGGCCTCTGAGACTGTTTGGGCTGAAGTCATAGAATCATAGAACAATTCAGGTTGGAAGAGACCCTTGGGATCATCAAGTCCAACCATTAACCCTACACTACAAATTCACCCCTAAACCATCTCCCCCAACACCCCATCTAAGCGACACTTGAACACATCCAGGGATGGTGACTCAACCCCCTCCCCAGGCAGCGCCGGGCCCTGACCACTCTTTCTGTGAAGAATTTCTTCCTAATGTCCAGCCTAAACCTGCCCTGTTGCAACTTGCAACCATTCCCCCTGGTTCTGTCCCTGATTCCCTGTGAGAAGAGACCAGCACCAACCTCTCTACAATGTCCTTTCAAGTAACTGTAGAGCATGTTGAGATCCCCCCTCAGCCTCCTCTTCGTCAAACTGAACAGACCCAACTCCCTCAATCGCTCCTCATAAGGTCTGTTCTCCAGGCCCTTCACCAGCTTTGTTGCCCGAGCATCGCGTGCAAAAACTTGTTTAAACGCCTCCAGAGCGCCCTTTCCTTAAAACCCCTTGCGCAGGAGTAAGTGGGCCTGTGTGTTTTCCACCAGGGCGCTTTGGAAGTGAAATGGGGGCAAGCGCGCAGCACACAGTCCTGTGTGATTTCCGTGACCACCTGATTAATTGCCTTTTTTTTAATCTTCCTTAGTCTCAGTCAAAACCACCTCTCTGTTCGTGGCATTTGCAGCCTGCTGAAGTCAGTAAATACCTGCAAGACGGTGCTGGAGGTGCAGGTCAGGTGTGTAGGTCCTGAATCACTGCTGGGGTGAGTCCCGCTATCCACTGCTGAGAGTGAGGTTCTGAGGATTTTATGGAGGCGCCTCAGAAATGGGGTGGGTGGAGAAAGCATGACTGCTGCCACCGACACTTGATCATACCTTGCTGTGAGCTCTTTTTATCTGAGCCATCCATCCACTGCTGAGAGTGAGGTTCTGAGGATTTTGTGGAGGCGCCTCAGAAATGGGGTGGGTGAAGAAAGCATGACTGACACCAGTACTTGATCATACCTTACTGTGAGCTCATTTTATCTGAGCCATCCCCCAGAATTTGAGAAGATGTGTGTGTCCTTTCCTGACCGGGGGCAATTTTAGACTCTTTCCTGCTCTCTGCCCTGGGAGTTTTTGGGAAATGGTCTCTGTGGAGTGTGAGAACTGGCGACATCACCTGGAGTGGAGCTGGAAGTTCTCTCCTATTAATTCCCCTTGGAAACTCCCTGGAAACAAGTGTGACAGTTTGGTTTACGCCTTCTCTAAAGGTTCAGAGAAACTGTGCCACCTGCTGTTTCATAGTGTGGTCCAGCCAGGGTTTCAAACTAATGGAGATTATTTTTTTCTTGCTTTGGAAGCATTTTAAGGGATTGGTATCACTAAAGCGTTTCGCAGGGTGAATTCAAGCAAGAAGTCCTGTGACATATAACCCAAATGTGACCTTGATTGATTTCTTCTCTTCACAGTCTTTGTCGTGACGCTGCAGTCCTGAGATTTACAGAAGACAAAGAGTTTGCTTCCCTTCCGCCTAGGTAGAGCGTGCGGGCACACGTGGGGTTCTCTCAGCATCTCATTTAGTTACTACATCCTGTTGAGGTACCAAGGGCAGCACTTCATCTCACAGCAGTTTTATGCCCCCTCTCCACCTCCGAATCTAAACATTGTACTTTGTCCTGGATTTCTTAGACATTTTGGAACTTGTCCGCTGCCTTTTAGACTGTTTGATGAAGTTTTCTGCCTCTAGGGAACATTCCAACCTGCAGCACCCTAACTGCGCAGGCTGATTTAATGGCAGTTGTGCTGTCTGGTAATAGCGAACAGTGAAAAAAACCCCACACCTCCAAACCTAATTCCAAAAAGATTCGCAGATCTCTGCGTGTTTAAAATGATCTGGTTCACTGCAGCATGCATTCCGGGTTACGGTACTCCTAAACCAAAATAAAATTGGAGTTTTCTTTTTTCCGCTCCGAAAATTATGGGTCAAATGAGCTCGACTCGAATGTCCTGCTTGAGAAATGGTTTCCAGCTGCTCCTGGAGCTGTAGATTCATTTATTTATGCCCTTGTTCATGGACTAAGCCCACTGTAAAATAGCATTTCCCACTTCCTCTTAGCCTTCTTCCCATTTCTTCTTAGCCAAGGAGAAACAGCAGGATTATCGTGGGATTCAGCTCAGTTGTGACTCCTCTTGAAAGAGAGTGACAGCCCGAGACGCGTGATCTGTGACTCCTTTAAGGCACCAGGTCACGTTCCAAACTCAGATACTTCAGGGTCTGGATGCTCCATTTGTTTACCAATAGTTAGTTTTCTGCAGAGACGTGGACCCTTTTCACAAGACGTGTTTAGGCAAAAGCTGGATTCTCCATCAAGCTGTAGCAGTCTGTCTTTTTCCCCTGCATGCTCGAGCATTTGGTTAATTGCTGAAAGCAAGAAGAGCTTGCTGTTAGCCAGACATGGGTGTGGGCTAGAGCCAGGGAAGCCCTGGGGCCTGCCAAATATCTTACCCTTCTCTGCTTTTGTGTTCGCTTAGGGAGAAGCCCGTGTTCTCTCCTGATGACCGACAGTATGGAGAGGAAAACCAGATGCTTGCTCCCCTCCCCAAAATAAGGTACCGGGGTAGATTTTCCCTGTGTTTTATGCGTGTCCTACCTCTGGCTCGTACAGCTGATGTAACCTGCGTCTCTGGGTTTGGATGGTGAATCAGGAGAGAGCTGGTAAAGCCCCCTGCAGTCAGTCCTTCTGCCATTGTGTTCACAGTCCCAGTTTGCAGCACTGGGAGCTCTGTGGCGAGCATCTGGTTTCCTGCAGGAGTCAGAACAGGTTGTGGGTTGCATATCTCTGTCACCGAGCCGGCGTGGGGATTCTGCGGTTCCTGCAGTGGCTCCCAGGTGAGGGCTGGCAATGGCAGAGCTTGTGGTGCCGAGGGGTTTCTCTACTGATATTTGAAAGCGGCTTTTTTGTTTTGTTAGTATCATTTATTCTCTGGTTTGCAGAAGGAGTGAAGCTTACAATCTTGTTTGCAGTCCTGCAGACCCAGGCTGTTGATTTCTCTTGCCCCCTAGGCTGACAGACAGTCATTTTCAAGCTGATGACCTGGAGAAGCTGTGTGCAGTCCTAAAGGGGTGTAGCAGCATATCCGAGCTGGAGTGAGTCCTTCTTAACTCTTACGGTCTTTTTCTGTGGCTTTTTGGGTTATTGAGAAAATGCTACTTGTTGTTTTGCGGTGTTGTACAGAAAGTGTGGTACAGGCATGGCCTTATAAAAGGCAAAGGCAATATCCTTTGCCAAGGAGATGTACGGTTCTAGCACTTTCTTAGGGCAAAAGTTGCATGCCGTTAATCTAGAAAGGGGCTGTGTGATCACTTACGCTGACTTCAGGTGTTACAAAAGCTGTATAAACCTTGCCCTGGCCTTTTTTGCCTTTGATCCGCTTGGGAGTAAAGCTGCGGAGACTGAGGGCCCCACCCAAATTAAGGTGGGAGCCCGTGTTCCTGCTGGTGACCCCCTCTGTGGTATACCAAGGACCTTCAGCACCAAAGCACCTTGTTCTGTTGGCACTGTGCCTGGGGAGTCACGCTGTTTGCTGACGCCAAGAGGTGAGCAGGCCCAGCCTGGAGGGAAAGGTTAGCCAACACCTCCCCCATCTGGGTTTTGAGGACTGAACGAGGACCAACACGAGCGTGTAGTTATGTACCACCACCCCAGCGCTGACCTCAAGTTCCTCCAGGGGAGGTTTAGATTGGGTATTAGAAAAAATTCCTTCCCCAAAAGGGTTGTGGAGCCCTGGCACAGGCTGGCCAGGGGAGGGGGGGGGGGCCCCCTCCCGGCAGGCAGATGTGGAGCTCAGGGACAGGGTCGGTGCTGGGCCTGGCACTGCTGGGCTGACGGTTGGACTCGATGATCTGAAAGGTCTTCTCCAACCTACATGATTCTGCGATTCTGATCCCTTAGGCCTGTGGCAGAGATTTTTAGCCTTTGCCCTTTACAATTCTATGATTCTTAAGCAATCACAGCAGTGGCCCCAGCCCACTGTAATCCTTGGGCTCTACTAGAGAACCTCATGTCCTTTTGCGTGAGTGAGCCGTGGCTCCTCTCTTGGGCTCGCCCAGGCTGACCACTTCTCAGAGCTGTGGACTTGCGATCCCTGGTAACTGCGTTAAAAAGCACTGTCGGTCCAGAGGGGTCACTTGGTGGACATGAGAAAAGGATGAGCCCTGAGCTGGGCTTTTGTCTGTCTTTTGTTGTTAAAGTCCAGTATCTGGTGTCCCTGTAGGCTTTAGTTGTCAGTGGAGAGGGGCAGCGCTCGTGTTGTTTCAATCAGGGTGCCCCTGTCCTGCTCTCAGAGCTCTTGTTACTAAGAATTGATAGTTTTGGGTTTTTTTCATCTATGAAATTTAAATGCATTTCTTTAAATCCTAGCCTATCAAATAACAGTCTGGGAGACGAGGGACTTTTGCAGGTTTTTCAGTTCCTGCCGAGTTTGAAAATGTTAAGTTCTCTCAGGTGAGTAGCCCCTGCTTCTCCTTACTCACAGGTGGGTTTTTGGGGGAGCACAGTCCACATTTGGGAAGGGCTCTGCAGGACCAAGTGCAGTTCTACTCTGTGTCTGTGAGGGTAGATCCACTGGGCTGTCTGGTCAGTCCTCAGCTCTAGTCCTAATCTTGTTTGATTAGTTGAGCTGTTCTCAAGCCAAGACTGTCCCATTTACTGACAAGTCTGCAGCTCCTGCTCATGTCAATGCAGTGAAAGAGTTGCTTCTGCCTTGCATCCGTGTCTTGAAATACAAGGAATTCCATTTAACCTTAAGAAGAAACTTGTGTGGTGAGATAGATCTGTCACTAGAGCAGGTTGCCCAGAGACACTGTGGATTCTCCAGCTTTGGAGATGTTCAAAACCCAGCTGGACAATGTTCTGAGAAGTCTGCTCTAGTCTAACCCTCCTCAGAACGGGAAGGTTTGACTAGATCAGCCTCGGAGGTCCATTCTGGCCTCGATTATTCTGGATTCTCTGAACTCCAGAAAGAGGGACAAATTTAAAAAAGCCCTGGAGTGAGTTGTGTTTGCAGAATTGCAGTTGGAAACCCAAGCAGGAGGAGGTAAAGGAGTAACACCTGAGAGTGGCCGATAACAGGCCCGCTGTTATCGGGTGGCGCGGTGTGAGTTGTTTGTAGCTCTGCTTGCAGCAGCTGATTCATCTCTTCTCCTTGTAGGCTTAATGACAACCAGCTCTCCCTGAACTCTGTGTTTTACTTAGCTCAGTCCTTATCTACATTGGAACACATTAAAACAATGAACCTCAGGTACGACCAGGAGTACTTTTCCTATTTTTTCCCATTTAATACCTTGAACAGTGTTTTTTGAGGAGTGTTACAGTGTCTTCAGCCTCCATCCTAATTACGTTCTTTGCTGGTTACAGCTTAGGACACGCGCAAGTGGTTCATCTAACCTTTTGGGCAAGAAACAGGTAAAATCATACCCTCTCATCTAAGTTTTCCAGACTCCTCTTTGTGAAATCTTAAAGAAATGGTGAGGTGTGAGTCTCTGAGGTGTCTCAAAGAGCCATTTGGCTCCAAACTTGGGTCAGGGTGCTGGGAGCAGGGTGAACTGTTCCATGGTGGGGTGATTGTCAGTGGCTTGAGGGTGTGGAGCTGCTGGGCCAGGGCAGAGCAAATCCCCAGAGTGCCCAAAGGCTGGAAGAGGGTAAATAAGGCCCTTTTTCTTCTGGGGATGATGTGAACTGAATTCTGGCAGGTGGTGAGAAAGGCAAGCTTGGAGCATGTAGCCGCTGCTCTTCCCCAGCTGCGGCGTGGGGAGGCAGCTATGCAGGAGCAATAACTCCAGCACGACGTGTGGACTAAAGTGTCCCTTCCCCAGGGTCAGAAGTACCAGCAGATGGAGTGGTGGCCTCCTGGCGCATCCCGAGCGAGAAGCCAAAGGACGGTGCTTTCGGTACGGCAGCCCTGGCTTCCTCTTGTCATCTGGGAGTGTGGGGAGAGGTGGCTCTGGGGGTCTGGATCTGGAGCGTGATCCGTGGAGCAGACCCGTCCCTCCAGCTGTGTCTCCTCAGGGAGCTGTCTCGTGCCCTGCCTGCCTTCGAGGGCAGGCTCAGCTCTCTTGGAAAGATGTTTCTTTCCTCTGCTTGTAGCCCATCCCAACTCATTCCACATGAGACACTCCTGGAAAAGGTGCATCTTTAATATATAGGGTCAGAGAATGCTCTTCCGTCCTCTGCTGAAACTGGACAGAGAGGCCAGTCCCCAAAACAACACTTGGTTACAAGGAAGAAGGTCTTGGCCCACGTAATTTGGCCAACCCTTAAAGAGATAGGGCCAGCTGGCAGCAGCCTGGATCAGCAGGTATTTGTCCTCTGAGGTCACTGGAGGGACGCAGGGCTCTGCCAGCGGTGGCTGGGTGAATAGGACACCCTCTTGGGACAGATTTGCGATGTCCACTGCTACCGGTGTATATGGGAAGATAAATCACGCATCTTTTGCTTGGCAAGGCTGGAGGGGATTGTCTTGCTTTCGTACGGAGGAACCTTCTAGCCGTAAATACTGAGATAGAGCTCTGGCTGGCTGCTGTGGTGGGCCCATGGAGACCTGCCTGATTAGCACCCACGAAGGTTTCTGTGACTTCCTTCCTGGAGAAGGACACAGGAGGCACCATCCCCAGCCTTGCTCTGCGAGAGCTGAGGCAGTGGGTGATGCTGTCCAGTCTCCTGAGACAATTTAAGTACCAGGGACGTGTAAGCAACACCCAAAGTGACCCTGGTATTTTGGCTGAGTGGCTCTCTTGAATCAGCTTAGAGCAGGAGAAATCATCTGGTTGTCACAGGGTTTGACTTCTCAGTCCTAGAGTGGGGGTGGCAAAATATATGTAGTGCTGGAGCGTTGCTGCGAGGACGTGCGGCTCTGGGCTGTGAAGGGAGTGTTGCCGTACCGTGCTCATGCGCAATGTTTAGCAACTGAGCGCTTTCTTTGCTTCAGCCTCGGGGACTGCAGAGTGGGACCGGAGGACGTGACCAGGCTGTGCCAGACGCTGGCTCAGTGTCCCCAGCTCACAGAAATCGAGTAAGTGGTGCCCGCTCCGCAACCCTGCCTGCCCGTCTCCCCAGCCCACAGGTCCAGCGTTGGGGTTCAGATTCGCAGCGGATGCAAATCTCTCGCCACAGCCTCTTAGAAATCCCCACAAAACTTGGTTTCTGCTGTCTTCTCCATTTCGGACAGAGTTGGGCTTCTCTTAAGTCTACCATATCCGTGCGTAAGCACCCCAGAACACGGATGTGTTCTCCTAGTCTTCCTCAAACATGTGGCTAGACACGAGGGTTGTCACCTACTCCTCGAGACCCTGGCTTGCAGCGTGGCCAGACTGGCCAGCAAAGCCGTGAACTGAACTCCCAAAGAACCGGTCACTCCAGGCAGGAGCTGGGCACTAAGAAAATTAGAAGAATCCTGGTCAGAACAAAAAAACCCAGAGTAATAACAAATCAAAATAACATAATGCCCATATCACACGCATGAAATACATCGGTAGGGTCATTTTATAAATCTACAGCGATGGAAAAATAAGAGTCTTACAACTGGAATATTGATTGACTATAGCATGTAGAGAAACACAGAGGTCAGCCTGCAAGGGCTAAATCTTGCCTGGCTTTCAGGGCATTTCTGGATGTGCGCTTTTTTTTGGAATTTGCCCGTAACACTCCCATGCACATGTGTGTGTGCGTGTCCTTGTAGATTTTATTGAAATACTGAGAGATTGTCCTAGTTTCTCTTGGCATTTGTTTCCTTACGTATTTTACAGTCTGTATGGAAATTCGTTGAGTGAGCAGAGCATTGAGAGATTAGTGAGCTTCCTGCCGTACCTCTGTCATCTGAGGCTCCTGAGGTAATATTTGGGGTCCGTGCTGCGGGGAGGCGTTGGTTTGGGGAGTGCTAATGCCACAGCATGTCTTAGGAACATCTGTCGGTAATTGTAGATAAAAAAGCTAGGCGAAAAGGAGTGCAGCGTGCATTGGAACCTTTCTTCTTGGGAGCCAATTCTGTTATTGTTTCTTTCCCTTCCTTTTCAGCGTTCGGAACAACACATTTTCCCCACGTTGTGCTGTCTTGTTCGCCAGCTCCATCAACCTCTGTGAGCGGATCAGAGCAGTGGAAGTCCGGTAAGACGCTCAGAATATTTGGAACCCAGCAGCTCAGCTTTAAAGGGACTCCAAAGCTTCTCATCTTTGAAGAGCGTTGCTTAAGGACCGCCTTTTGTGTTTGCTTCAGGTCAAGTGAAAATGCTTTCTTGCATTTAGGACCAAGCCTGCGAAGCCAGAAGACATCATGCAGGTACTGGCGTACATTTAATTATAATTCACTCGGCTGGATTAGGTTTGAAACTGTGGTGCAAGTAGCCAAATCTCCTCTTGTATGAAGAACTCTTGGACTGGTAGTCAAGGAGCTGGGCTAGTAGCCAAAGCTTTGGGGCTCAATTCAGCTGCCCAAGTGCAACATTCAGATTCACTGGTACGGCAGAGGCCCTCGCCTTTCTTGAGTGGCCACTGGACTACATGTGATTGCAGAATCACAGAACTATTGAGGCTGGCAAAGCCCTCTGAGATCATTGAGCCTCTCCTTAAACCCCTCCAGGGACGGGGACTCCCCCTGCCCTGGGCAGAGCATCCCAGGGCCTGAGCACCCTCTCCGGGAGAGGAAGGGCTGCCTGAGACCCAACCCAGATCTCCCCTGACGCAGTCTCAGGCCGGGCCCTCTCATCCTGGGAGAAGAGCCCCACCTGACTGCATCCTCCCTGCAGGGAGTTGCAGAGAGCGATGAGGCCCCCCCTGAGTCCCCTCTGCTCCAGCTGAACACCCCCAGCTCCCTCAGCCGCTCCTCACGGCACTTGCCCTCTAGTCCTTTCCCCAGCCTCGTTGCTCCTCTGGAGCGGCACCAAATTCTGCTGTGAAAGCCACTGACCTGAGCACTGGCCATCTCCAGAGGGGTGCCTTGGGTTCTGGGTGATCCCCGTGTGAACATCAGCGTGGTTGTGTGTATGATAGGTGTCTGCAGCCTGGCTGGCAACGATGTCCCTGTGAAGACTGTGACGTGTCTCCCGTTAGGCACCAAGGAGAGGCCAAAAGTTGTGAAAAGATGTATTCCTAACTTAAAACGTGGCGTTTGTTGTTCCTGAGCTCAGGGAGGTGTTCCCAGAAGTGCCAAGCACTGGCACAGCTGAGGGCGTTCATCTTGTTGCGATATTCAAAGGGAAGGTCGCAAAAATGACAGAACTTATCTACACGTAGATAAGCCGACACTTCTTTATTGCAGCGCTGGGAAGCTTGGAAATCACCAAAAATCACCAAAATTCAGCCTGTTTATACACTTTTTGTGCAAAGTCATGATCTTTAACATAAACATGCATACTATGCCCACTATTAATTTTGACATTTACAATGATCAATGGTGGTGTCCCTGCCCACGACAGGGAGGTTGGACTAGATGATCTCTAAGGTCCCTTCCAGCCTAGGCCATTCTATGATTCTATGATTCTATGATTGGTTTAGCCCTTATTAATATTCTTATATCAATACGATTATTGGTTATTTTGTTGATTACAACTCCTGATATACAAATTAAGGTGAGATATGCGATGTTTCTATGTTATTATCACAAAACATGCGACGTTTCTATGTTACTATCACAAAACATAAGATAAAAAGGTAGGGAGGTAAGTCCAGAACATTCCAGGGAGGTAGGGAAGCAGGCACAGAACATCCCCAGGGAGGAAGGGAGACAAGCACGAAACATTCCCTCTCAGTTTTGCAACCCGTACCAGCTCTGCTTTTAGCCAAGGCCTACACACCATTTCTTAGCATAAGTAAGGTTTTTAAGGTTTTATATTCCTTATCCTAATACAAGTCAATAAACTGCTTTGATTAAAATGGTGATTAATTAAAATGGTAATTAGTTATTCATCAGCTCCTTAAAACTTAAATTTGATGACAACAGTCTCAGCGAATGCTGCCCAGAAACTGGTGTGAAAATGCAGCTGCTGATGGGCAGCTCTCGTTACTCCATCGTCCTTTAACTCTCTCGCTCTCTCACGCACAGGCTGGTGGACTGTGCCATCGGTCGAGGGCAGGTGGATGAGCTCTGCAGAGTCCTGGAGCGGCACGGGTGGCTGGCAGAAGTAGAGTAAGTAAGGCTTACAAATCTCCTCTCTATATATGTTTAAAGAGGGCTTGAGCTGGTGGGACAAATTGGAATTTTCGCTCTGTGGCTGTTCTGAGGCATCATCTGAGCCCTGCTCTGAGCTTGTGTTCAGAGCTCTTTGTCTGAGCTTGTCCTGGAGCTCACATGTGAGGTAGTTTTTGTAGGGCAGCAGCTTGTTTTAGACAGAGCTTTAATGGCCGAGCTGGGGTTTAAGTCTGGGAGGTCTGGATTTTTCCTTCAAAGCTATTCAGAGGAGCGTGGCTGCTTAAAAGGCTGAGTTTTGGTTGGCCACCTTGTTCTTCTGCCTTTCAGTCTCTCCGGGAATCAGCTGGGAGATGAAGGCCTGAGGTGCTTCTTGGACCACTTGCATCGAGTGCCCGTTACCTGTTCCCTCAAGTAAGAAAATATTCTGGGAGTCGGAGGCGCCCTAGCAGAAACGTGTTCATGCGATGCTTCCCGAAGCTGGTTGCCATGCTTCTTGCCCACTTCTGCCTTAGCAGGTCAGGTCTGAGTGAGCCAGGAGCCTGACTCAAGACCTCCAGGTCAAGGTGATTCAAAAAACTGCCCAAAACCTGCCCATGTAACTAAAAGTCTTTCTTTTAGCATCAACAAACAAAGCCCAGAGCAGGGTAGTGTGGCAGAAGTTGGCCCAGTGCCCTGAGCGTTCAGTTCATCGCTTTTTTCTGTCTGTTGTCCTTTTTGAATAACTCAGGGCCCACCCAGGGGTGCTGTGAGCTTCTCTGGGCCCTTCGCCAGCCTCTCACCTTCCCTTTTTGTCCCCTGAATTGTCAGTGCTGTGTCTGGGGGGGCTTTGGTGCATTTAGCACAGCTGAAGGGGCCTAGCACCCCACAAACTGCTCTGCCTTCGGTGCTGGCTTGCATTTCGCTTCTGTGCCTGAGGATCCGGGGGACAACACCTGAAAAAAAAACCCTCCTTCTCTTCTGTGCAGTCTCAGCCACAACAGGATTTCTCAGGACGGAGTTCTGCACCTCTTAAATGCTTTTGCCACATCTGGAAACACTGCTGAAGTTCAAGTCAGGTGTGTGTTTCTCCTCAATGATCTTTGGTTCTTCCCTGCGTGTTTTCTTATTCATTACCACAAAATCTGTGATCTTCAGGTAATGACGTTGAGGGCATTTTGTGATTCTGGGCTGAGCCGGGTACCTCTGTTTCTACTGTACTGTGGTGTTTTGTGCAGATCAATGTATTATTAAATTCTGACCACTGAGAAAAACTGTAATTTTCCCTGCAAATCTTACACTCACGTGTCTTCTCGGTGCAGTTTGTGCTCCAGAGCAACTTTAATCATCAAGTTGACAAGCAGAGATGACCCGAGAAAGATTTTAAGGTAATGGTCCAGAGATTTTTTTGATGATTTCTTTGACAAAAGGTGGGATCAAGGCAGACAATTTCTCTTTTACCCCTTTGCTCCTGGTACAGTGATATTTTGCTCTAAGAGATGATACATTTCCTTTGATTCACTTTCTGAGAAGAGCTTTTTCATGTCACAGAGGATCCTCACCGAGGAGCCAGCAGGTGTGCCTGCAGGGTGCCTCAAAAACCCACCCATCAGCATACCCATAGGCTGGGTCAGAACAATCCAACAGGCGCTTCTGAAGTGTCACCACAGTCATTTTGAAAAGCCCCGCAAGGCTTTCAATGTTTCGGTGCCATCCGTCCTTCTCCATGGGGAAAGGTTGTAATGCCTGAGATTTCTGGATCAGATCCTCCTCCTCCTCTGCTCTGCCCTGGGGAGGCCACATCTGGAATGTTGTGTCCAGTTCTGGGCCCCTCAGCTCCAGAGGGACAGGGAACTGCTGGAGAGAGTCCAGCGCAGCCCCAGGGATGATGGAGGGATGGAACATCTCCCTGGGGAGGAAAGGCTGAAGGAGCTGGGGCTCTGCAGCTGGAGAAGAGGAACCTGAGGGGTGACCTCAGTCATGGTTATAAATATGTCAAGGGAGAGTGTCAGGCGGATGAAGCCAGGCTCTTTTCAGGGACGTCCAGTGACAGGACAAGGGGCAATGGGTGCAAGCTGGAACATAAGAGGTTCCACAAAAATATTAGGAAAAGCTTTTTCCCTGTGTGGATGCCAGAGCCCTGGCCCAGGCTGCCCAGAGAGGGTGTGGAGTCTGCTTCTTTGGAGCACGTTCCTGTGGGGCTTCCCTGGGTGACCCTGCTCTGGCAGGGGGTTGGACTAGATGATCTTTTGAGATCCCTTCCAACCCCAAACATTCTGTGATTCTGTGAAGCCTGAGCTGTTTGTAAGGAACTGAGGTTGTTCTCTTCTGCCTCTTTTCAGACTCTCAGAGTGCAACTTTCAGCCAGAGCACCTGGAAAAGTTGTGCTTGCTCCTGGAAAAGTGCACGGGTCTGACCGAGTACATGTGAGTTACTGGCTGCTTGGACCCCCTTGGGCTGGGCTTGTTTGTAAGCTGCTCGTTACAACAACCTTTGGTTCTAGATCCTCCAATAACAACGTGACAGTCCAGGCTGCGGAGAGACTTCTGCGGTCACTGAGCCAGAACTTGGGGCCTCTGAAAATCAGGTACTGTGTCGTTGCGCTGCTTTAGAGGTTGCCCTGGAGCTTGGGTGGTCGTGTAAGATCTCCTTACCTCAAAACCAGAAGTGAACTACGCTTCTTCCAAAGACAGGACGTGTTGGCCTGAGGAATTTCTGTGGGTGACTCTTAAGTTATTGGTATTACTAGTCTGAAGAGTGAAGCAGCCTTTCCTTAGAAATTAAGAGGGCTGAGCGCGCAGCAGGCAGAGGCAGAGGTGGACCCGTGCGTGTGAATTAAAGCAGAGCTGCCTGTCTTCTGCTTTGCAGCATCGAAGAGCCGTGGGTATGTAAAGAAAGTGTCACGAACCTCCTTGAGCTCGCTGTCCAGGCCTGTGGAAACATTACTGAGATCATGTAAGTAGCACCTCGAGTTCTGGTATGTTTTAGGTATTTTCTTTTGGCTTGATATTCCTGAGGAAAGGGGATTGAAGCCAGGGCTTCAGCTTGCTCTTCTGTTCTTTATTCTCTGTCTCCAGTGTGTTTGTAAGCCATTAGCCAACTCGAAGCAAGTTTGGCCCAAATATCTGGCAGGTAGAAGTGCTTGGAAGGTTTGTGGTCGCACACCTTAGAAGGTGTAGTGGGAAGGAGACCACGTTCCTGGTCTCCTGTGGGAGAGAGAGTGCCCATATTAAGCTGGATTTGGAACTAGTTTAAACATCGTGAACCTCTTCAGAGAGGGGTGGTTAGTGTTCGTGTGCCAGCCTAGCCCTGCCCTGTCCAGTCCTCCTGATTTTAGTTCTAGAAAATAGCATTTGCTGTCCCTCAAGAGTTGTGATGTTCTCCCGAGGCTTGTGATGTTCTCTAATCTCTTCCTTTCCAGGATATGTAAAGAGAAATGCCTCTTCCAGTTAGGTGTAAAGTTCCCCCACTGCCAGGAGAAGGTGGAGTCGGTTGTTAACAGGTGAGAAAAGTGACTGTTGGTCCCAATCTTCTCCTTTCTGAACCCCACCATGGGATGAAGAATATCTTCATGAATATCCTGAGTGCTTGAGGCTCTGATCTCCGTGGGTTCAGGCTCACAGAGGGAACCTTGCTCACATGGCTTAGTCTTGCGGGCTGCCCTCGTTCAGGCCTGGGCTGGACCTGCATGAGGCAAGAAAAATCTCCCTACCTTCCCGGCAGGACCAGGAGCGCTCAGGAGACACGAGCACTTTGAAGACTCTCAAGACATGTTGGCTTCTGTGTGAAAGTGTAGAAAGAGAACGGTGTTAGCATCTTCTTCCCTTTGTGTAGCTAAAGAAGACGGCAGCTGTTGCCTTGTGCAGTTGGGGAAGGGCTTTGGTTCTCTAGACTGTGGTGTAGACTGGATGTAGCAGGAGCGCTCAAGGAGGGAACTCAAAAAACTCTTGATTATTTCCCAAGCCTGGCCCTAAGGCGCACGAGACGCTGCAGTGGGCGTCTACTGAGCGTTAGTGACCGCTGCGTTGTGTGTTTGTGTCCTGCAGACTGGCTCTGTACGACCCAGAAATCCAGCACGCTCGCTTCTACCAAAGGATTTGTGAAAAGTGTGCTCAGCTGCAGGAACTGAGGTGAGTTGCCAGGCATTGTGGAGGAGTTTTTTGGAAAGGGAATAGCTTGTCCTTGGGTGTGCGGCAGAGCACAGGGGTGAGTCTCTGACCTCTGTGTCCCCTACGTAGAGTGTTTGGATGGAAGACGAGTAGACCCCGTGGCTTCCTGGGGTATCCTTTGAAGGCATCTAAATCTCTTCCCTGTGCCTGGGGGATCTGTACTATCTTAGCGTGTCTGGGAGCTCCCATGGGACCTTGCCAATTATCCATGTTGTGACGCTTCTTCAGTGTCCCAGGACCGGTGTGGGCTTGGTTCGGACCCTTCGTCATCGGTGGACGTAGCCCAGATGTGCTCTTCTGTCCTTGCAGGTGGTCTCATGTTGAGCTCCACAACGATGAAGCAGAGATGCTTGCCAGGATTTTGCTGCCTCTTCCAAAGCTGAAGAAGTTTGGGTATGTCCTCAGCTGTGTGGTCTTTTCCATGTGTTTATTGTTTGTTCAACACTGTGCCTCACCCTGATCCTCTCTGAAACGCTCCTTGTCTGGAATATGACCATGAGCTGTGATCTCTCCTGGGCTGCGGTGAGGTGACAAACTCAACAGCTCCCTGCAGATCACACTAAAGGTGGTTATAGGAGCGCTGTGTGCATGTCTTGAGCTTCTTTGCTCTCCCCTTTTTTTGAAGTGAAAGCAATTTCAGACTGAGACGTTGGCTCTTGTTTACGTCATAGGTAGCTTTATACCACCTACAGTGTAAAAGCGCTTTTCCTCCTCCAAATAGCATTCGGTCCTTTTCCCAGCCCTCTTCAGCTGGCTGTAAGTGGGAGATAGGCTCATAAGGGACATGGGAAACGTTGGGGTTGGTTGGCCCTGGCGGAGGCTGTGCTGGTGTGGGTACGTCGTGGCAACGTCTCTGAACTACCTGGCCCTTGCAGCCCTGTACGCAGGAGGTGTGGAAATCTCTCCAAACTTACTGGTCCCTTGTGTCCGTGCTGGCTGGGGTTTGGGATGGGGCAGCTTGCCTGTCGGTGCAGGAAATTCCTCTTTCTCAGAGTGCTGAGACCTGACCTTGTGCGTTGATCCCCGGCTGTTTTGCAGGCTGATCTCGAGCAGTCTGATGCCGGCTGGGATGCATTACTTGACCACAGGCTTGCAGAATTGCCAGGCCATCAAAGAACTCAAGTGAGTGTTGTTACCAGGCTGTCTGGAGTCTGCCTGGTTCTTTCTAGAAGCTTTAGTGAAATTGTAGCTTCTCTTCTGCCCCTGCTGTGGGCAGGTGTAGTTTTCCTGATGGCTAGAGAACTTCAGCCAGGGAAGAAGCAACAGTTCCTTTTTATTTTGCAATGCACAATGAATGAGACAACAGAGATCGGTAGCCTGTGGCAGGAAGTGTGTTTTTGTCCCATCTGGGAGGGAGTCTTTCCCGTGCAGCCATCCCAGAGCCAGCCTTTTGCTCCAGGAGGGTGATCCGGTGGGCTGCCCGCAGAGACGGCTTTTCTAGGCATCCTTCTCTTAGGAAGTGCCACGGCACCGTGTGTCGCTGTCATTAGAACTTTGCCATCTTGTGAGCACTGTGGCACCTTGCTCCCAGAGGGGCTGGCTTCTTGCTCCAGAATGTTCGGGATTCTCTGGGATCCAGTAGAATTGCGTTAGCGAACACAATGGAAATCTATTTGCGAGGACTAGAATACACTCCCGCATCTCTTCCACCCTTGTTTTTCTCTCCTCTGCTTGGAGCGCTCGCACGACTGCCCGTTTGTAGTTAGTTGTTCCCGTGTTGTTTCGTCTTTCAGCCTGAGCTACATGAATCTCGGCAGTGCTGCCATTGCTAAGCTCGTGTTGGGACTTCGTGAAATGTCATCTTTAAAAAGACTTATGTAAGTATGGGACCGCAGCTCACCTCTAGCCGAGCTACTAGTACTAACAGGAGCTTAATGCCCGTCTTCCTGGGGATGTTGTTTCCAGCTTGAACCACACCGGTGTTGGTAATGACGGCTGCTCCAGACTTGCGGAAGCCTTGAGGAACATGTACAACCTGGAGGAAATCAAGTGAGTTTCTCCTTTCTTGCAGCCTCTCAGCAGCAGAGAGGTGACCACTAGTGCCAGCGTTTGGAGAGACCCAGATATGCTCGTACATGATGTCGTAAATAAAACAGGGAGGTTGCGAAATGGGCTAGAGGAAATCGGAGCTTGGTGTTCCGAAGAGGAGGATGGGGTCTAACCCCACTCTGCTGCAGTCACAGAGAAAATGGATTTGACAGCACTTGGATAAAAATCTCTGGAATCCCTGGAATCCTGAACAGGGCCAGAGGCTCCCTTCGCTCCTGGCAGAGCCTCAGACCCAGCACTCGCTGCTCTGAAAAGATCTGAATCTAGAGGCTTCTTTTTTTCCTCGCTCTGTAGCCAGATGCTGTCTGTTCACCACTTTTGGAAATAATACTTTGGGAAATAACAACCACCTGTCGCCTGTCTTAATATTCGGACTGAAGTAATTCCCCACCCATTAGCAAGATTCAGTGGTTTTGATTGTTCTTTGTAATTTTTTTTTTAAAGCCTCATTACCAGTTGTTATTTTTTCATGAGACAGTTGAGAGAAGCAGCTCTTTGATGCTGCTGCCAAGGTCTGAAGTGTCATCCAGCAGATGGGAGACATAAAATAAGATCTCATACCTTTCCTGGCACTTAGCGTTTTCCTTTACAACACAGCCTGTCTTCTTCTCTTTTAAGTTTAAGCCACAACAAGATTGGAGATCCAGGCCTGTTTCTGCTGAAAATGCCAAACCTGAAGAAAATCGAGTGAGTCCTTTTGTCTTGTTCATGGCAATCTCAGTTTGGGGGGGAAGCCTGGATGGGGAGAGCCCTGTGCCGCCCCCACTTGCACCTTTCAGCTTTTTCGATGTCAGTGAAGACCTGCTCCAAAGTCTCCCACGCTGTGAGGGCAGTCTCTAGAGAAGGGTCGCTCTCGGAGACCTCAGTTCCAACTGTTCGTCCTCCAAGGGAACAGAAATGAGGGTGCCCAGGCTGTTTGTTAGGCTCAGCTCTGGGGTATGCCTTGTCGGTTCTTGAAAATGAAGAAAGCGTGGAACCGACTTGAACAAGAAAAAGGAATTTCCAGTTCTTTCTGGGAGAGGGGAAGCTGCTCCTTCCTCCCGGGGCCTGCGGAAGCAGGAGTGACTTGGTACTTGACAAAACCACGCTGCAAATCCCCAGGTCATTTTCCTGTGTCTCTGGACACACCTCTGCAGCTCCTCTCATCACACCAGGCCGTCAGTGAAATACTTTAACGTGGTACATCCTGGTTCTTGTTTGGTCACTGAGAGTCTTTCATGCTTATCTCAGCCTTTCAGGGAACAGCTCTAGTCCTGCTGGAGGGGAAAAACTTATGGAAGCTCTTGCCTACTGCAAGCGCATCGAGGAGTTAATGTGAGTGTGTCATTGCCGATGTCCCTTCAGGAAGCTGGGCAAAAACGAAGACAAAGAAACCAAATCTAGCCCGGCTCCAGTAAAGCCAAAAACATTTTTACCACTAATTCTCATGAGACCAGGGTAAAAACTCATAGTTACATGGGACAGGAATGTGTGGTGCTGGGTGTGGGAGGCTTGAAGCTTGGTTCAGCGCAGAAGGGATGAATCCGCAGTGTAATAAGCAGTGGCACCGGCATACGGGCTGTGTGGTGCCTGTGCTGATGAAGAAATCGGCGTTAATCTGTGTGGCTGCAAAAATGGAGGGGAGATGACAGGTAGAGGCTTTGCTCAGCCAGGTGTATTATCAGTCTTTCCATTCCAGACTGGTTGATCAAACGTATGTGCCCTGCCGTGTTAAATAAATACAAATTTGAAAAGAACAAATGAGAAAAAGTTACATTTAAAACACATATAACCTTCCGATTGCAGTCCTGGGCTAAGGACACATATTAGAAAACCTCCTTGTTCTTTCCTCTCGCCCTCAATGTCCTCTGAAGCCCTGACTTCAGTTCCTTTCAGCATAGTGCTGTGCACATGTGGGGGAGCAATGGGGGTCACAGGCGCATGTGGGTGAGGAATGAAGCTCTGCACTTCGCTGCCAGTGACATTTTGTTTCTGCTCCTTCCAGACTGTCGAGGAATGATTTTGGAGACAGCGCAGCAGTGAAACTTGCCCTCTGTCTGCCTCACACAACCAACCTGAAGATCCTCCAGTAAGTGTCACCCTCTGCCCCGGGAGAGCTGGATAATCCTGGTGGCGTCCCTGCCCATGACAGGGAGGTTGGATTAAATGATCTCTAAGGTCCCTTCCAGCCTAGGCCAGTCCAGGATTCTAAACCAATATGTGGAATGGCTGAGGTGCGGCACGGGGACAGGCGCGGATGGCAGTGGTGGTGGGCTGGGCTCTTCTGTAGACATTGCTGTAAAGCGTCTCAGGATTGAGAAACCCTCCTCAATTTCTCTGCTGCCTGGAGTCACATCAACTATTGTTGCATAATCTCCTGCAGCGTCAACTTCAGAGATGAACCAGGCGTTGTACACACAGTAAAATAACCCGTAAAATTGGTTTTGAGTACGTTAGCTCCTGGTGCCTCTGGCTGTCCTCTCGTTCTAGTGTAACTTAAGCATAAATCCGAGCACCTTTTGTGGCTCTGCACTGTTTTGTGCAGGCACCTCTGAGTAATTTTTTTTCCCCCTGAACTCAGCTGTATTATATTTTTAAGTCTTTTTTAGGAGTCTTTGCAGGGCTTTAACACACAGGAATTTCTCATACCGTTTCACAGTAACAAAGCAAGAAATTGGTGAGCTAGAAGAGCTCCCTGGGCTCAGCTGACCTAGTGGTGTGTTTGCCAGGCTGTGTCGAAGTTATCCTCCAGAGATATCGTAGAAAAAGAATCCCAGTGAGGGGAATCCACAGTCCTCTGGGTATTTTCACCAGAAAAGGTGTTGGGAGATCTGCAGACACCAGGTCCTGTCTGCTTTTTGTTCTTAAGGCCTTTCCTCCCGCTTTTCAAACCCATCCCATGCACGCAGAGCTGGACACAGCTGGACACCCCGGAGGTGCTGTGCAGCTTTGGTTTTGCAGCAGCCGGGCTCCTTCGTTGTCAGCGTGGGCAAATCTGCTCAGCTTGCGCATCCTTAGCCCCAGTGTCGCCGACAGCAGCGGGAGCTGCCTGACATGCTGGCCCCTGCCGCCGCCTCCCCGTTTTCCAGGCCTAATCGAACTGGTTCAAAAGATGTAGCAGTTACCTTCTTGGCGAGTTAAAGGCGAGCTTTTGTTACAGATTTATTCTAAAATAGTTCTGCCAGGCACAGAGGGACCTGGGGGTGTTG